>NC_141044.1:16320000-16340000 GCF_052040795.2 Danio rerio
TAAAATAGTATACACTATCGTGTTCACCATTTAACAATACATATAAAAATATATTGATGACGAGGTCCAAAAAGTTGTTAGTAACATCAACATCCACCGTAATGATATATGGTTTTTCCCCTGCCTAGATTGTGTGTGCTGAACTATGTGTGCTAAACCGTGTGGGGGTCTGCAGCTGGACATTGTTGATTGTGTCAGGAAATGGTTATTCGACTAAACCTAAAAACTGCATTTTGGTCATTCAAAACAATGTTTTGTTTACCTGAAAATGGATTTCAAAGAGCAAGAATCTTAAAAATGCCATCACTTTGATGTAAACTACAAAAACTAATTTTTTTTTTTGTCTACTACAGAGTACCACATAACTATTATCAAATGTGTGCAGAGGCATAGTGATCCATAACAAAAAGACAAACATTATACGGTTTCATTTTTTGCAGACCAGCATCAATGACAATTAATATAAATAATATTCATAAATGCAAAGAAAAAAAACTTTCATATTTTTTATAGTAAACAATCACATAAAATGTAGTCTTCGTAAAAATATGATGCTGCGCCTCACCTTAATCTGCCTTCCTCTAAATAAGGACTCATCCAGTGCCATGGCTGTCCTAACAGACTCCTTGTCTGCAAACTCTATATAAGCAAACCTGAAATGTGAAGACAGCAAATGGTAATGTGAGGGGAGTCAAGATCATACAAAAAGAAAGTTTAAATAAAAAATAATGATAAATAAATCATTCTTGAAGGAAATAAGCACTTATGGATGCCTATATAAAAAAACACTTTGAAAGATTAATAAAAGAACACCATGTGCAAAGTTGCTGTGATTAAAGCATTGCATCAAATGTTACCCCATGCAATAGGATAATGCTGACAAATTATTAATGGGAACAGCTTGAAAACGCTGTGCTCCAGAATAGTACAAAGCGAGAGAACAATTTCACACCTCAGAGTCCCAGGTCCACATATAAAGTGCAAAATCATGCCACATAAGAGAGAAAGAGTTTTGAATGCATTGCCATATCAGCTTCTCTGGCTATTTCATGGCAAAACCAGATCATAGCAAACAAATTTAGCACATTTTATAAGCATCACTTTTCTATAATAAAACATTGACGGCAATAATTTATACATAATAATAAGATATTAGAACAAACAGTTTAAGGATTTTTTTTTTTTTACAACTGATGAAGGACTAACATTAAAAAAATACATTTCATTTAATGTCTCTACAGATAAAAATCATTGTCTAAAAACTTTAAAAATAGGGCATTTCACAAGTACATGTTTAGGTTTGGTTTCTGTTGCAATACTGACATTCTGGGAGGTTTTCCTCTTTAAGTAAATGTCCATGAGTGAGTCTTGTATGTACAATACTGCAATCTCACCATGTCTTGAGTTAAAAAAAAAAAAAAAACAGTTTGATTTTCTTTCTATTACTGGCTGAATTATAAAAAGTTTATTTTCTGACCACTCATGCAATTTGTTAAAAATAAGTCCTTTTATTTGTGGCTTTAAACCTGAAGGTGTGATTTTGCACTCTTTTGTTTTTCCAATTAGGGCTGTTTTGGCAGCGGACTTTATGCCACTAACACCAGGCCATAATAATAACTCCAATCTCCCTACATATATTCTAAAGGCCAATTTATAATTCTAAACTTTATCAAATACATGTTGTAGGGCTCAGTGTAGCCTTCACACTGTGCCATATCCTTCATCATACTGACATAAATCTCACAAAAAAATGAATAAAATAAACAAAGTTGTATTTAATAATCTGTTCTTTGTTATACTTTAAAAAAAATATATTTAACAATAATATAGAGAATCTTCAGAAGTACCTCTTTATTATTTTAGTGGCTAACATTTAGTTTCGGTTTGAGTTAATGGATCAGAGCATTTTCTAAAAATACAGTCTTTATCCAGAGCAGATTCACAGAGAAGTGAATAAGTAAATGTAAATTATTGAATAGGTTAAGATGCAAAAGAATGAGAGTGCATGAATTACCCTTTGGGATGTCCTGTAAACTTATCACACAAGATAGTGACTCTGTTTACAGATCCACAGCCATGGAAATGTGCCTCCAACTCCTCAGCTGTAGCACCATAATCCACCTGTGAGAGACCAAACCTAAATCACCAGCAGTTCTAACATGTGACTAAATCATTATTAAAAGGCTGGGAAAATATCACAAAGTGGCCCAAATGTATAAAAAAAGATTATTAACAAGTAGGTATGAGAATATTTGCCCATACATTTCCAACGTAAATAGACCTCCCGTCGGCTTCTATCTTCTCTTCAATGGACATAATGACAGGGCCAGCTGTAAAAAGGAAAAACATAAATAAATCAACCATTTCTAATGCAACTCGTTCACCATAGACATTGGTGTGTGACATAATTAAACAAAATATTTTACTTTTTTTTTTTTTCGTTTTAGTAGTTTGACCTCAGTTCTTGTTGGAAAATAATTTGTGTAACGAATATTTTAGCACATCGAAAGTAATTTGATGAGGTGTCTTTGATTAAAAACATGGCAACGAATCAGAAATTGATCACAGACCCACAATATTCAATACATGCAATGCCATCATCCAATGTTTTCAAGGCTAAATTTGCATCTGTGAATGTTGTTTTGATTAGAATAAAATTATTAAAAGCACAAAGATTGTACACATGAATAAAACATTCATAGAGCTGCATCTTATGAAAAACACCAAATAACGGGTGCTGCGGAGCTTCAGTTTGAGGAGAATGAAGCAGATTATATATATATATATATATATATATATATATATATATATATATATATATATATATATATATATATATATATATATATATATAGCAAAAAAGTAAAAAAAAAAAAAAAGTAAAAAAAAAACGTAAAAATGATTTAAGATTGGCACTGGTAAGAGAACATTCTACTTGACTAAGTTTTTTTATGAATACAACACAAAACCTAAGATTTTCAATCTTGCACTTTGTGCAGTATGCTCCGCTTGGGTTATGAATGAGGTTTCACCTCAATTTACAAACAAAAAAGCAATGAGATTTATTTATTAATGTCTTTTGAACGCTTAAATTTTATGCATAAAAGAAAATTCTCATTTAGATGAAAACAGATGGTCAAACAAGTCATCCTACAAGATGTCCACGATTTTCGTATGACAAAAAAAGCCCATGTCAAAAATTAGGCATTTTGACATAGAAACAACTTGTACAACTATAGCATTTTCTCACAAGACATCCCCTATTAATTTAGTGCATCAAAATAGCATGCACACCAGTAAAACCAACAGATCACATCGACTGTCCTACTTTTTTTTTTTCTAGGGTCATGTTTGATCACATGAGTTTCTGTGAGATTGTGTGTAGAATTACCACTGTTAAATTATTACTACAATCAGCAATTGTGTGGTCTCATGTTCTGACCAAACCATCTAGCATTACCATATAAATAAAACCAATGAATCTGTCATTGTGCCCACAGTCCCCCATGACTTTAAAACCGATCAAGACCTGTGTCCCAGACGTAAGAAAAAAGCATGAAAAACCTTCAAAGCAAGTATATCAGGGGTGTAGCCTAGAAATCACATTGCCTACTAGGTTATTGCTAAAATCTAGGTTACTTTCCGTTTCAAGCCATATCTCTATTGACCTCAAACGGTCCAATGCCAGATATTCTTCTGCCGCTAATGCAGTCCTATTCATCAGCACTGTCTGTTCTGCAGTGCTCAGTTTGTCAGAATCTTCTGTCTCTTAATCCATTTAGCTTCACTTACCAGGTGGAGGACTAAGATTCATCTGTTTCTCCACCTCGTTCTGTAGCTCCTTCAGTTTCTCTGCCTCCTCCTCCATCTCTCTCACCCGGGCTTTAATTGCCTCCAGCTCCTGAAGAAGAAACAGTAATGTACATTTTACATACAATTTATCATTCACAAATATATTTTTTTCCTTTATTTTGCACAATTAGATCATGTCATTTAAAGGAATGGTTGACAGCCACGTTGGATCTATACCTGCATCAATATCATGTGCTCCTGCTAAAGCCATTTTGACATGCACAGGCGATTTCTTTCCCACAAGGCACAATCATTCTTTATTCTCAGCGGTAGACACAGCAAGCACATGCACTGTCACACGTGATTATGCACTGAGCTTTTTCAAACCATCATTTAGTGTGCAGTCAGCAAGACGCCCTAAACATGATGCCACCCGTGCATGCATTGTTGCACACTTTTGGTGTGTTCACGCACGCACGCACGCAAGTTTCAGCAATGCTGCATTGCAGGGCAGTGGGAGTCGCTACGGATCGCTCCTAAAGTAACACAGCATGCATGTGATGGCCCCCTTTCATGCAGTTAAAACAAGATGTTGCATGATCTAGCGTAAACGTCAATTAGAAGATATGGTATATTATACAATGGCTTATCACTGAAAATAGCACCAATGCATGATGAAATAAAGCAGACTTCCAGTCGGCATGCAAATGCATGATCTACTCTAGCTTCAAAAATGTAAAAGTGCATGGAGAGAAATGCAGCAGCCCTGCCCTAATGCACCATCCCAATCACAAAATCACCAATAAATGATGCAATACATCACGAGCGGCGTTTAATCAGTAAAGCACGTCGAATACAATGACAGCGATTCAAGTGCGCGTTTGTCTTTCAGCTCGAAGCAAAAACTGAAAATAAAACCATTTCTCGCCTTCTTAACATGTCACACACGTCGCATACAGATTTACTCCATCTCAGAAGCCAACAACAATCACGCGCAGTTTCCAACGCGACTTACTTTTCGCACTCCACAAATATTACTGATCAGAAAAGAGGCGTGTTTACCGTGAGCCTTCTGCTTCTTTGCGGATGGACCCACACTAGTGCGGCTAATGGCGGCCTGTCCTACCCTCGCCCCTGTCTCTTAAATCTCCCGTCTCGCATTTTTGCGATGAAGATTTTTTTCCCCCCGCTAGGTCGACAGATCTGGCGCAGAGGAACCCAGACCAATGTTGCGCCAACATGGCGGCCAGCAGCACGCATGTTACTCACCCATTCTACTGCATAGCGTGAGCCACAATGGCGGGCAAACTGACCTGGCAAAACCGGTTTCGCTATTATATGATTACGTGCTTTGTAGATTTACTTTAACATCAGAGGTTAGCTGGCGAAACGTATACGAATAGATGAAAACGTAGTTATTAAAGAGAGTAAGTTGCAGTAGGTCCTTCACTCACCGGATCTTCAATAGCGGCCTCCCCCTCGTCTAATCCCGGTTCTTCATCGCCAACGCCTGGGTCTTCAAGTTCTGAGTGACCCGGGTCTGAGTCCAGCAGAGACTCCTCTGCCAGTCCGTTACCAAACTCCGCCATCGCCTGATTCCCGGTGGTCCGACGCGCCTCGTGGCTGCACTACAGGCCGCGACTCTCACGGGGGGGAGCGAGAGCGAGAGAGAGGGGCAGGGGAGGGAATAAAAAAACGGCGGAAAGCGCCGCTCACTAAAGTTAAAATGGGGAATAAAAACCCGCCTTGCTTCTTCCGGCGCTCAAACGTGTCCCCCAGCAGAATAAACAAAACTATTTATCAAAACACAAACACCTTTCGCTCTGTCAGACTGTCGCTCTTACTACTCTATTTACATCAGAAGGCAAATTCAGAAAAGGAAATGTGTATTCTTCGCGAGCGCTCGTGTGCTCCAGAACAGAAATGGAAGCCGTAGGCGGGGATTCTGAGCACTGCAGGCGAACTCTCGAGAGGTGATTGAACGATTCTGGGTTTTAGACACACCCTCTTCATGTATGGAGAGCTGTCATTGGTGTGCTACTGAGATATTTCAATGCGCTTGCCGCTTAGCCTTTACAACAGCGACGGTGATTGGATGAAAACGGCGTCAGTCACGGCTCACAGACCACCTTTAGATTGCGCCGGATAATAACTTCTGTGCTATGTTGCCAAATCCGCACAATAGTACAAACTTGGATTTGCATGTTACGAAGTATTTTGAGTAATTAATCATTTCAAGGGAAGGAAATACAACTAACTGAAAAAAAGGTATAGACTGCTCTCTAATTCTAGAATATGTAAACAGTAACGTTACTGTGTGTCATTACACCATAAGGTGAATCTTGTCTTCTTTTCCAGAAAAGCTTATCTTTAGAACTAAAGATAGAGTCATATTACTTTTGAGTGAACTATCATTTTAAATTGTGGAAAGGCATATTAAAACCTTTTACAGTATTAAGACCCACCATGGGTCTTAAATTTCTCTATTTGGGTTTTTGTACAAGCATCATTTTTTTTCTAGAATTTTATCATTTTTAAATATCATGTATTTTAGCATTCTTATGTACTTGCTTTTATATTTTAAGTGTACATTTTATGCAAAACGTAATTTTTAAGTGAGATCTGGCAACATAACCACACATGTGGAATCCAGCTATCTTTAATACAACCGAGGCAACTCAAACTGCATATTAATCTTACTACTATATGGCACATATATTGATATATCCGATGAGTACTTCTTAAATGTATACCATTGATTATACCAGCACATCAATAAAACTAAAGCAGTGGTCGGTGATGCAAGACGTCTAACAAAATTCTTACTTTCTCATGTAACTCTGTACATAACAATCATTAAACAGTACAATCAATACACAACTGCAACATAAAATGTGAATATACCTGCATACGTGTAATTCACATGACAAGAAACTTCAATACATGAACTTCAGTTTATTTGTTTTCTGCATAAGAAAAAAGGAGAACCAACACAAAATGAAGGTACAAGTGAGGGGAAAACAAGCTTAATCAATAATCTAGTTTCATAACAAGACTGCCACCATTATTGTTCAATATTCATATCAATGGCATCTCTAAAGTCTGAGATGCCATCAAAACCGTTATGAATCAATAATAATCAAAAGTGATGAAAGTACTGAAAAATAGTAAGTAGTACAGTTATAACAAGTGATAATCAAGTGTCAATGAAAAAGTGAAAAGATAATATAAAAGCATTTCTCCATACTCTACCAATATACTCTGAACAGTGCAACACCGTGTGATCCCACGTCCTGCAGCACTGCACTACAAACAACCCAGTCCATTTTCAGTTCATATGAGCTACAACTCAACACTAAGTTAAACAAAAAGACACCTTGCATTTGCTGGGATATCGTGAAAAAAACTGAAACGTTTCAATGAACTTCAAGTGTTCCAAGTTGAGTTGTCTGAAATGCATTTATCTGTAGCTCATGCTTAAATCCTGGACTAGCTCAAAGTGCCAAGGCATGGGAGCTCCTTTGCGGCTTGCATTACGAACACTTCCAATCAAGATTGCTTTTTGGTTTCTTTACTGAGACAAAGCAAGAGAAAGAATAACTTTGGAATATCATTTTCTTAATATAGTTCATTAAAAAATCTTTTTTAGTTTTGCATTTTGTTAAAGTATTAATAGTATCAATAATATAATACAAAATAAATCAAAAAGGAAAAATCGTCTTTAGTATTTCACGTCCTTCAAATTGCACCTCCTGTTGCCCTGATGAAAAGTTTCCCGGTCCACTAAAGCACCCTGTCTTCTCTCCTGGTGGGTTTTAAGGAAAATACTCAGTATGTTGCAACACAAAATGCTCCATGAAAGAACAAGAAAGCAAAAGATGACAACTCTCTCCCATAACTCTAAAATGCTTTTAGCATAAATAAATGACTTTTGTGTTTCGTTCATAAAGATAAGCTGGAGTTACTCCCTAAAAATTCTAACCAAACGGTTTATCCGGAGGGTAAAACGAATATAATTTCGATGTTCCCACTAATCCATATAAAATTGTGTTAAAGTACAGACTTGACTTTGGCTTCGTGCGCAGCGGCTGGGTCTGATCCATTTTTTTGTCTGTTTAACGATGTGCAATGCAAACCCTTTAAAAATAACATTAAAAGCTGATTAATACTTCATTATAGTTTGACATACAGTAAGATTCCACCATACAACAAAACTGTTTATTTTGCGGAACACGAAAACCTTTAAAAAAAAAAGAAAAAAAAAAGTTTGAGATTTAAAAAGGGTCAAAGTGCTGTTTGATGACCATCTGACATCTTTCAACGAGAGCTCAGCTGATGGCTATAGGATTGTCATGATGGTTGCTTAAAAATCATCCTTATTTAATGCATCAGAATCCAAAAAACTCTCCCAAACTCTCCATATTCCAGACTTTGCATTATTTCTGCCTTTCCATTTCATTACCACCAATTGTTAGCATAGTCTAGACATGTGTCAACTGAGCCAGAAGGAAAACCTCTGTTTACAGAATACATTTCTTTGAATTAACAAGACGAATGGAGATAAATCAGCTTAGAAACGACTCTTCTATATAGGCTTTAAAACAGGATAAATCAGTACCACAAACATAATTGACAACCCAGAGCACTTTGGTTGAGTTTTTGGGTGCTTCATTACCATAGATTCTCCCAATCAAACAAAGTGTTTGTGTAAATGTGAGTAGAATATTACCCAACTTAATAAGAGTCTAAACCGAGATGAAATCGTGAAAGACGGACCATAATCACACAAGCATTAGCATGTCCATGATTATCATTTCAGTAGATTATTCATAGTAAAATGATGCTGTGGCAATAGGTCATTAAAAGGAGCCCTGTGAGCAAAGACTCTGTATAATAAGAATGTCTCGCTGATATCCAAGGAGAGAGGACAAAGACGGCCATCTGGGCCACTTCGATTTTCGAGCCTCAAAAGAAAATTAGCTTAAAACACCAGCACCCATCTGTCTATTGAAAGCCAACAAGTCTGGTGGGTCCGCAGAGAACACCAGCTTCACTTTATTGTTTTAGCTGGAGCTGCTAGCTGGTGATGGAGTAGAGGACTGGCTGATAATACCGACAGACCCCGTACCAGATCCATTGCTGACCATTGATGCTTGTAGACCAAAGTTAGTGGTTCTCAGAGTGGCAAGATGTCTAGCAGAGAAGACATGATCACGTGCTGCGGCCCTGGATTCAAATTCAGCTCCACAGGCATCGCACTTGCCTATCAGAGTCTCGCGGACTGTTGTCTGACCGATGTTGTATGATGGAGCGGGATCCACAACTGTCAGCTGTACAGGTTTGGGCAGGATGGGACGGTTGGCTCGAAGAGCATTGTACTGTAGGTAGCTACCAGAGCTGACATCGATCTTCTTAGAAGGGTCAGAGGGATTAGGAGACTGAGTGGAAAGGTAAGAAGAGAAACAAACATTTAGGCAATGTAATTGAAAAGGGAGTCATCCTATTTGTAATATTATAACAGTTGCCACTCGTTTCAAGTATACCACCCAGCCTTCCAGGAGGTGGCAGAAATGTTCACCTGCTTCTAAGTATTCACCTAAAATGGTCCTGCTATTACAGCTGCTATGATTTTACGACTTTACGGTTGAGCAAAGCACTTAAAAAAAAAACGTTCAATGAGTCAATTGTACTTGTTTGCTGATACATTTAGGTACTTTATTACATGTTGAATTGACAATGCACGGGCAGTATATTAAATTTACACAACCAGATTAAATTATCTCCTTTGGTGTGGAAGAATGTAAATGGAGACAAATAAAAAAAATGACAGAAGTTTTATTTCCAGATTTTCATTTAAGTGATATCAACTACTGTTTACACCAAGCAACTCCTCTTCTTAAAGTTTTTTTTTTTTCAAATGAGAAAAAACATTTTTGCAATGTTAATTAAATTCATTACATTTGTAAATATTTTACCTTATCTTGTCTTCCACACAATATATATATATATATATATATATATATATATATATATATATATATATATATATATATATATATATATATATATATATATAGTTGATAATTTATAGGATCACTGTCCTACAGAGTTTAGCTCCCATCCTAATTAAACACGAGAATCACTTTACCAAAACACTAAAACTAAAACTTCAGACATGAAATCTGAGATCAACAGAGCAACTTCACAAAAATACAACAAAATGTCCTTACCATTTTCTCTTGCTGTAGCCTCCAGCGTTTCTCCTTGGCACGAGTATTTTGGAACCATATCTGCACAACCTTTAGTGGAAGCCCAAGCTCTGTTCCGACTGCCTCACACTCCAGTGCATTAGGATGAGCACACGTCTCATAGCAGGACTGCAGGATGGACAGCTGAAGACTGGTTAGGTGGGTTCGAGGTCGTCTTGGGGTGGAGTTCTGCTGCATGTAACTTATTTCTTTTTGGCTTTGACTAGGGGATGCCGTAACCGTCAGAGGGGATGGTGTAGTGGGGGTGGTAGTGGCTGTAGGCCGCTGTGAGCTGAGGCCTAACTGTTCTCTTGAGAGGGTGTTTATTTTGAACGGACCTTTCTGAGGCCAATATTTGAGCCCATTTTGTTTCTGAGAAGCCAAGGCAGCAGGCTTGTTAATTGGCGTAGTGGTCAATTTTGGCACCATAAGGTTTGTAGTTCCAGACTCAAGCCCTCCCTGGCAATGGTCATCCTCTTCATCAGTGTGTTCAGACTCTGCTTGTACCTCTTCAACCTTCCTTTTTGGAGCAGATCGAGATGTAGGAATTCCACTGACAAGCAGAGGAACAGCAACTGGGGTAGTCACTGTCTTAGGGGCTATTTTAACCATTGTAATTGGAGCTACTTCTGTTTTAATCTTTTGAATTAATGGACTGGTTGACACCACCGTGAATGAAGTAGTCTGATTTGGTCTACTTGGACCCTGATGAGGAGCTTTCAGGGGTTCCTTGACTTCTTTTAACTTCTCAATCTTTGGAAGAATATTTCCAGTTTGAGGTTTTGCAGAGGTCCAGCCAGTGGAGGGACTGGTGTTGGATTTAGGAGGGTTTGAGAATATTGGTTTTGAGAGTGGCCAGGTGAACTTTATTAGTGGTTTTCCAACAGCTGCCAAAGTGCCATCACTGATAAAACGGACCTCTCCCTTTCGCTCCCTGGCCCGCATATTTTGAAACCAGATTTGAACCACTTTCTTTGGAAGGTTCACCCACTCAGATATTTGTTCAAATTCATGTTTTCCTGGGTTTGGATCTTTGAAATAACATCCATAGAGAATATCAAGCTGGTCAGCATGGATGATGGTCCTAGAGCGTCTCATGTCCCTGAACCTTCTGACTTTTGGCCTCTTTTGATCCTGCTCTTTTTCTCGTTCCTTCTCCTTTTCCCTTTCTATGAGTGATGTTGTAACTTTTTCTGCTGCCCTCATGTACACAGTGCTAGTCTTAGCCAAATTATTGCGATTTATTAAAGTACTGTTAGTGGAAGATGGGATAGCTATGGCAGAATCTGGCTTCACCTGAACAACAATGAGACCTCCATCTGTAGGAACACCAACAGTGGTTGGTCTTAATCCCAGACCATCAAGCAAATGACTTTTTTGTATAGAGGGCCTGTTAGCGGTGGAGACAGATATTGTAGAGCTGTGGTTTTTCCCCATGCTAAGGTCTAAAGCAGACTCACAATCATTACCATTGGATAAGAAGGAGTGTGTGGTTGAAGGTGCATTAAGAGGGTCTGAAAGTGCTGATACTGGTTGAGTGTTTGAAAAGGCTATTTTAGCCCGATCACCTTCAGAAACTCCAACCCCAATAACTGATGAAGGAAGTGAGAGTACATACGGACTGTATAACTGGGTAGAAAGTGGAGCTAACGACAGGGAAATGGGCAGTGACTGCAAGATGTTAGCTGGAACACCCTGTTGATCAACTGTGATTGAAAGAGGGGTAGGGGGGTCTGCTTGTGCCTCTAACTGCAGATCAAGATCTAAATCTTGCTTTTCCTGCTTGATCTCCACATCTTCCTTGGCAATCTCACTTTTTCTCCTTTTCTTTTTCATACTCTGTTCATCATCATATTCGTCCTCTGCATCTGAGAGGAAGACTGTTGTAGAGCGAAGAACCTTTCCGCCACCACTTGACTTTTCAGGAGTTGGCTCTACCTGTGAAGACTGTTTGATTGGGCTACCTGACTCTTCCCTCATAGAGCTGCTCTGACTTTCTTCATCAGTCACAATAACTGATGTGTAGAACTCTTCATTTTCAGAGTCAGAAGTCAGCAGCAATTCTCTTGGACTTCCCTTACCGATCCTATGTCTCTCCCCACTACTTGACAGGTCAATGGCATGACTACCTGTTGCTGATGGGCTGTGTCCATCTTCACTCTCATCTATCATTAAATTACCTTCTTCCTCCTCCATACTTTCATCATGAAAACGGTCTAATCTGTCCTTATCTTTGGATTGCCAGGCATCTAAAAACCACTTTCGTACCTCTTCTCCACTTAGCCCTACCTCCCTGCCTAGGGCTTCGCAGTCTTCCCGCTGAGGACTAGATGTTTCAGCATCATCTCGAGACTCTAAGAATGCCCACAGAACCTGGGACTGGAACTCAGTGAGCACAGGCCGTCCTGAAGACAAGAGTAAATGATCTTTAGCACTTCTGTGGCCTGCAAATCGTAAGGCAAAATTAGTGTTGCGAAAGGTATAGTTAGCAGTGCCAGAGCTGTTAATGTTGTGTGAATGTCTGAGACCTTGATTAGAATCTAAAACACATGACAATGGACTTTCATGCTGAAAACCTGGGGTAACTGAAGATTTAGTTACTTTAGAGTTTGCATCTTCCCCCTCACACAAATGTTCATCATTTCCTTCAACATCCATTTCATTCTCTTCATGCTCTTTTTCATCAGCTGTGCCATCGCCCATCATATTCTCACTTTGCAATTGTGTATTCTCATTTTTAAAACACAAGTCTTTTTTCACTCCATCAATATTCCAGTCCTCTTCAGATCTTAGTGACATTTGCTGATCGCAAGGCTCAACCTTTATGCATTGTACTGCCATGTCTTTACTCCTTTCTGCCAACTTGGTGGCCTCCTCTAAACTCATTTTAGTGGCAGGAAGGCCAAATGCAGCCCACTGACTTTGTAAGCCACTGAGTCGTTGAGCCAAAAGAGCCTGTTGTGCTGCACTGAGACCAAGAACTGGCACTGCCTGCTGCAAAAGTTGCTTTGGAGAATCTTGATTCTGGCCCTGGACTTGGGTTTGAGATTGGAGCCCATTCAACACCAAAGGCATGAGCATCTGAGGCTGGGGTATAAGCTGTGGGGTTGCTGCCCCTGGAGTTGCAGATGTTCCAGTTGTGAATAGAGGAGGAAGAATGGAGTGTGGGAGCGAATTTGGGCTGGAAGTCAGAAGAGTGAGAATAGCAGACATTGCTTGTGCAGAGGCCACTGGAGAAGAAAGTAATGAGGGAGCTAACTGAGGCTGCACCTGCTCTCCATCTTTGGTTGTAACTGCTGTTGCAGTCAGGTTTGCTTGGGTGACACAGTTGCTGGTGGAAGTCTTAACTAACTGTGTGTTGCTTCCAATAGTGGTTGGAGCCAACCTTGCACCCATGGTTCCAGTTCCTGTATTTGCAGTGGAACTAGGAGTAGCATTCCCAGCACTCCTGCTGCGACTCTGGTGCAACACAGATTTTAAATGACTTTCAAGGGTGATGGCATGATTGTAGGAGACACGACAGATGGCACACTGGTATGGTTTGGTGGAGACGTAAGGTCGAGACAGGAAAGGGATTGAATCACTGTCTTTTACCGTCCCGGTTCTCATTCTCTGAATATGGGTGGTTGAATTATAATGCACACTCAAAGCCGTTCTATTTGGAAATGACTCCAAACATGCATTACACTTGAATCGACTGTTATCAAATTCATAGGCTACACTGTTTTTGCAGACAGATCTGCCATTGCTTACAGATGCATCTGATGTCTTTATAGTTTGCTCCCCGTTGTCCTGATTTGACTCCAGATCCCCCATGTCAATTTCCTCATTTCTCCCTCCCTCAATTTCTTCATCCAGCTCTTTTTCCTCAGAAGAACCACATTTGTCAACTGCATCTGTAGATTCGTTCTCATTTTGGAAAGCCAGTGTGGGGGAATTTCTGTTCTCTGAATTCAGCTGAGATGTGTCATCTGATAAATTGAGAAATAAAATCAAATGTTGGTATGTCTTCTAAAAAAACAAAAAGCATCTTCAACATGTTAATGCAATAACAGCAGTTTTCTAAATTGCTTTGTAAAAAAAAAAAGAATTTAATACGTGCAGTCATTCAAAATTTATAAGCATATGAATATAATCCATTTTTGTTGGTAAATTACAATTAAAATATACAAATGTAATAATAGGCCAGGTATAAAATCACTCAGTTTATGTATGGAAATAAAATCCTGATTTAAAAATTAATAGTAAAGAGTAAATAATTCACAACAACTCAATCTTTGAAGGTCTGAAGCTCTACGATTGGAGAAAAAGAAAGGCTAGCTTGGACCACGAGCAGCTTTCATAAAAAAACATTACACCCTTGATTACCACTGACTTTTTTTCACATAAAACTTAAATTTGTCATAATTTACTATCGATTTGCTTGTTCCAAACTTGTTTGAGTCTCCTTTGTTGAACACAAGCGAAGATATTTTAAAGAAAGCTGAAAACTTGTAATAAGTTACCTCCCTGTTATTTGTGTTTCCTTCTATGGAAGTCTGGGATTTTAGATTTTCAGCTTTCTTCGAAGGATCTTGTGTTCAACAGAAAAAAGAAACTAAGACAGGTTTGGAACAAGTGAAAGGTGAGTAAATAGTGAAAACATTTAATTTTTGGGTGAACTATTCCTAAAGAGTTTTTCGGAAACTATTGAAATGCATGAGAAGTGCAACATGCTATATTCCACAAGTCGCTACCTGTACATTCTCCATTAAAACACTTTTTACCGATGTAAATTTTAAAAGTTGATCAATCCACATTGCAATGTTTAACGGAAAATATTTTAGCCTCTGGCATGCTGGGAGTACAGCGTAAAGAGCGTTTAAAGTTCATTCATATGGAAGTTGAGCGCAAACACCCTTGTAATGCACTATGGGATTGAAAGTGGCATGGAGTAAGCGTTGAGAGAAGTTAATACATAAGGAAGGTTGGGCATTTCTCAACTTTATGCAAATGTCAAGGGGGCAACAAATTACTGTGAAATATAGGCAAGGCAAGATGTTGACGTATGTTTCAGAGTGTTTGTGAAACTAGATTACTAAGGTGAAATCCCTTACATGAAAGTTACTATGAGAATGTAGTCCTTCACACTTTCAGTTTACACAAACATCTTGAATCATGTATGCCTTGATCTTTTCTTGCAAGCGTGATAAACGTGTGAACATGCTGTTTATCTTCACCTGAGTAACAGGCATGTTCAGCATTTAATATGATATGCTCCAAAGCAGTAGCGTTGCCAGCTGCACTAAGTACAGATTTGATGTTCTAGTTATGTACCATTAGGGAGAAATTTAAAATGTGCGAAGCTGGGACTACTCCACAACCTGGACTGAGAATCAGTGATATCCTGTAGATTAGTGGTCCCCTAACCCCCGGGCCGGTACCGATCCGCAGATCAATTGGTACCGGTTCACAAAATAAATTAATATTTCTGATTTATATATTATTCGAGTCAAAGCTCTCTTTTATTAAAACAAATAAATAAATAATTATATATATATATATATATATATATATATGCTGTATATATATATATATATATATATATATATATATATATATATATATATATATATATATATATATATATATATATATATATATATATATATATATAACAAATACAGAACACCCAAACACGGCGGTGCTTTTTTTTTTTGTGCTTTTTTCCATAAATAAAACTTGCATTAGAGTAGCAGTAATTATTTGTCAGCTTAGGTCACCTAGCAATCTATGTACACCTACTCCCCCTGCACACTGGTCCGCAGTAAAATTACCAGTAAAAAGACCAGTTCTCATTGATAAAAAGGTCGTGGACCACTGCTGTAATAGAGTTGCACAATTAATCGAAAAAAGTTTGCAATCTCGATTCGACCCCCTAGACCACAGGTGTAAAACTCAGTTCCAAAAGGGCTGGAGCTCTGCACAGTTTAGTTCCAACCCTAATTAAACACACCTGATCAAACTAATTGAGTCCTTCAGGCTTGTTTAAAGCCTACAGGCAAGTGTGTTGGAGCAGGGTTGGAACTAAACTGTGCAGGGCTTTGGCCCTCCAGGAATTGAGTTTGACACCCCTGCCCTAAACGATCTTAATCCAGCATTTCTACGATTCTGCCAATCATATTTTCAAGTTCAGGAGAGAAGAAAAGGCAGCTGCTCGAGTCTTTTCATTGTTTCACACATGATGATCAGCGACACGGACACCTCCAAATGATGTTAAATGAGTCACGTTGTATTCATAAGGTGTAATTCACCTAAAAATGTAATTTTTGTCTTCATATTATGCTGTATTCACAGCCGCGAAATCACACTTGACATGAGCTGCTGACTGTGCGGGTACGCACCCTACTTAATGATAGACGCGCGCACGTCTACTTTAGTGAACAGAACCCGCATATGCTGTGAGTAACAGGTTATAAAGTTGTAAATAATATTCAGTTTGTGGCACAGAGTGATCATTTGAGAGCCGCGCGCGAAGTATGAACAGCAGTGAAAGTGAAAACGAAAGCGTGCACATCATTTAAATAATCATATCACATTTAGAGTTATGATGACGACAAGCATTTGATGTTTTTTCTTTCATAACGAACACATAGTAGTGCATGAAAATAAATGTTTACAGTGTCAGTATAACTACTCCAGCCAATATGTTGATTTTACCAGTGAATAAAATGGTCTAATAATGTTGTCAATGACAGATTGCAAACATAGGCCTATATCTCAAACATAATTCAACATTAGAATTATTATAAGTAGAATATAATTATTTTTAGAAACCAGTAGACCTACACATAATATTAATATTGTTGTTTTACCATATGCTTGATCTTTATTTTAAGCAACAAAAAAAACGTGATTTTCATTTTAGCTAGAATCGTGCCACTCTACTGCTGTAGATAATCAAAACTCACCTGCATGATTTTGAGATTTGGATTCTTCATCTTCAGCAATGGAAGGGTTTTTAGGAGCAGCCTTATGAAAAGAGGAAAACAACTTAAATGATTGCTCCCAAGTTTGCAATTTAACTGTAAAGATGCAATCTGTAGCCATGTTTCCATCCAAAAATGGGAATGAACTTTATGCGCAAAACTGCATTACTGCATAAAATATGTGCGAATACAGCAGCGTGAATGCGCTGTGGCGTTTAAAGGTGTCAGACGCGAAGCACAATCATATCTTGATTCTAGAGGTCATTAATAATATAATAACACTAATACTTAAACAGGAAGGCATTTTAGAATGACCAAAACAACATTTCAGGGGCCTCATGTATCAACGCTGCGTACGCACAAAAACTTTGCGTACGCCAGGTTTCACGCTCAGAATCGCTCACGTTTGGATTTACTAACAATGAACTGAACGTGGGAATTTGCGCAGGTTCACGGCAGGTTTCTGGCAGGCGTACGCACATTTTTTGTGCGTGTCTGTTTTATTTCCATTGGCGACTCCTAGAGGCAGTTGTGTTAAATTCTTCTCTACAAAGTGTCTGATCCTTGCAATGGCGTCTGTATGAGACGGGTTCATATAGTAGGTATGTAAGATTTCCATACCATACAGTTGACCAGCTAAACATTAAAGCACAATTTGCAGCGGTCGCCTGTTTTCCCAATGTAATCTGAGCTATCTACTGCCTGCACATTGCTATAAAGACACTATGTGAAGATAAATTTGCATGCGTGAATCAGAAACATTTCCATTCAATAAATGTGCAAATAAAATATGATGCACAAACTTATTGATGATTCCTACTTGTCTTTCTCGTGATAAATAGTGGGCAAAATCTGATATGTAGCGGGGAAAAAAAGAAGAAAGAATTCATCAGACGCTGGATTCGAGCCGAGTTATGCTCGAACGTGTCAGTACATGATCATATGCTTCTTATGAGGTGCGCCACTGAGACTGCGAAGGGTACTGCAACATTTTACAGATATAAACCACACTATTTCTTTTTTAAATGCACTCAGTGCGATGTTCAGACCCAACTGTGTTAACCGCATCAGCTAAACTCTCCCACTCTATTTTTTTTCTTTTGTTGTTAATTCCGCCGAACAAACTTGCAAATAACACCGCTTTTCTCCGGTCTACCTCCGAAAGCAGCACCTCCATTTCACATTCTGTTCAAAGTTTCTCTTTTTGCTTGCTTTTGCCATTGCTTTTTCGTTGGGTTTTTACATTAGCATAGTCATTAGCATATTCATACGGGGGAGGAGGCAGGGAGGGGTTTTGTGCTCGTGCATGTTGCGCTCAGTTTCACGTTCATTCGGATGTACAAAAGAATATGCGTGAGACTCGGCGTACGCAGTGTTTCATACATCTGAATTTTTTTCTGCGTACGCACATTTACAGCTTTGTGCGTACGCAATGTTTTAGTAAGATTTCCACGCAAGTCTTCGTACATGAGGCCCCAGATGTTTTGCAATGTGCTCAGCCTCCTGGTTTGTCCATTTACAAACATTATCACATGTTCTTTTACCTTTTTTAATGCGCATACTGGAATTTGAGCTGTAAAAGTGTTTCCATCATAGTTTATGCGCATCTTTTCTTATCGAATAAAAGGTTTTTCCTACTCAGTTATGCACATATGTTTTTTATGCGCATGATGTCGTTTCCATCAACTGTTTTTTTAGGAACATATTTAAAATGCGCATAAAAACAGGTAGATGAAAACATAGCTAATGTCATTACTTTCCCTAATACATACAGAGGCTGCACAATCAAAATGTACATAAAACTACATCAAAAAGAAGAACAATAAGGAATGTAAATATACTCACAATAGTCAGTAACTTATCAAGGCAGGCTGGGAGGACACTGTGTTTGTCCGAAAGATGATGAGAGAGATTCTCACGGTCTGCATGACTTTCTTGGCATAATGGGCATAACCACATCGAGCCCTTGTTACTGGCACCTCCCAGTGTTTCTTCTGGCTCCTCCTGAAACAAATAAATAAATAAATATTACTCAATTAAGATTTTAACAGGAAATTTAAAAATTGGGTTTGTTATAGCACTTTTTTCAAAAAGTTTCATAAACATAACCCAAAGCTAGTCTTCAAGAGATAGTTCACCCCAAATTGTAAATTGCCATAATGTATTCAAATTCCACTTGTTCTAAACATGTTGTAGTTTCTTTCTTCTGCTGAACATAAACGATATTATAACCGGTAGCCATGACAGTGTATTTTTTCCTGTCATGGATGTCAAAGGCACCTGGATTTCAAAAATTCTTCACAATAGGATTTTTTTTAGTTGAACAGAAAATAGAAAACTCAAAGATTTGAAACCACTTTAAGGGCAAGTAAATACTCGTTTGAGGCCAACTATTCCTTGTTAGCTTACCAAAAAAAGCTATAATCGGTCTGTAATCATTATCATTCTACAATATATCTTTAGAAATAAAAACTAAGCAAACAACTGCAGTAAAGTAAAAATATTTGAAGTAAAATATTATTCATAACATTGCACATATTAATGTCTAGAAGTAAACAACTGTTCAGATCACAAATGTATTTTCAGAATCGCAAAAAAGACTCATTTTGATTAATTGGCTTTGATGTAAGAAAACATTTAGGAACCAGAACACACAAAAAACCTTCATCGAGACATACTGCATCACCAAACTATGCCCTTCATCTAATTGAGCAAATTAACAATGTCTGACACTTTCTTTATATAGGCCATACAATCTGCACTTACAACACTTGTGCAACACAACAAACCTAATTCATCTCTATTCTTTCTGCTAGACGACAAACACAGATACCTCGTGGCCTCTTTCTAAATAATGCTGTTAAATACACAATCACTTTATTTTGTCAAATCCCATGTTAAATCAAACCTGATAGCACCCAAAATAATGCATGCATTAATCAGTTCTGCAATAACTAGGCTATTTAACGTCAGAGGAGGCCTAAATGTTGAC
>NC_141044.1:16347500-16460000 GCF_052040795.2 Danio rerio
TATTTTATAGTGCAATAACATTTCAAAATTTTACAATTTGTACTGTATTTTTGATGGAAATAAATGCAGCCTTGGTGAGTGAGTGAAGCTTATTTTAAAACATTTAAAAATCCTACTGACCCCAAACTTTTGATCAGTAATATACAAGAATGTGTATTAACTAGACTTCATTCATACATTCATTCATTCATTCATTCATTCATTCATTCATTCATTCATTCGTTCATTCTTGCCTGAATCATTCCACAGTATCCTGAATATGCAGGAAAAAGTACAGTGGTTTTCCAATTCATTTGTTTCTTTCTATATTTTTCTGCCTCTCCACAGCCGAATGCGTTGGTGAGCGAGAGTTTGGAGACCAGTACTTTGACTCTCCAGATTTCCTTCTCACGCTGAAGGATTTCTGGCTGAGATGCAGAGACGGACAGTGGGAGTTGAAAAGCCCTGCAGTTTCAGAAGCTCCAGCTGAGACGCTCTGCACTCGATACAGAGAGATAACCAGCCTGCCTGTGATTCAATCAGAAGTCAGCAAGATTATCAGAGAATCAAACTGCTCACAAAGGAAACAAATTGACCAAACTGAGGACACGCCGATCTGTTCGACAGGAGACACAAAGTGGTTAAATGAGCTCGGTCTGGTGTGTTTTGCTGAGTTTAGGACTCAGCGTTGCTCTTATGTGCTGGAGAGGGAGGACGGAGCGGTGCGGGTGGATCTGGACCGGGCTGATTTCGGTTATTGTGTGGGGGAGATTGAGGTGTTGGTGCCCGAAGGAGGAGATGTGAATGCAGCTCTGCAGAGTATTACAAGCATTGCTGAACAGCTGGGTGAGATTGTGTGTGTGTTAGTGTGTAAATGCAGCCATAGTGATATTGATCATCCTTGTTTTATTATTTTATTGTTTAACAGAGATATGTTTTCAACACATTTCTAAACATAGCAGTTTTAATAACTTATTTCTAATAACTGATTTATTTTATCTTTGCCATGACGACAGTAAATATTATTTGACTAGATATTTTCCAAGACACTTCTACACAGCTTAAACTGACATTTAAAGGCTTAACTAGGTTAATTAGGTTAACTAGGCAGGTTAAGGTAGGTAAGTTATTGTGTAATGATAGTTTGTTCTGTAGACTACTGAAAATTTTTTAGCTTAAAGTGGCTAATAATTTTGACCTTAAATGTTTTAAAAAAAAATAGAAACTGCTTTTATTCTAGCCAAAATAAAGCACATAAGACTTTCTATAGAAGAAAAAAATACTATCAGACATACCGTGAAAATTTTCTTGCTCTGTTAAACATCATTTGGGAAATATTTAAAAAAGAAAAAAAATTCAAAGGGGGTAGGGTTAGTGTTTACAGTTTTTTTTATGGTATATTTAGTAATAGTTTATAGTATATTAGTATTTTATTCATTTTAATCTTTGCAATTTTTTATATTATGTTATAAATTATATTTATTATTATAATTATTTTTAATTGTATTAGGTCTATATTAAGTTCTTGAAAAATAGCTGAAGATATTAATTAATTCATTAATTCATTCAACATTTATTTCAAAAAACACATTTTTTTGTTCTTTCAGTTATCTAATAATAACCCAAGGGTATTATTTAGTTTAATTTGTAATTTTATTTGAGGTAACACTTGTTTAAGGAGCATATTTTTATTTATTTTGTTAGTTTGAGTACTAGTTAACTATAACAAACTTTATTATAAAGTACATATCAAAATTAGATTTCAGCTGCTTATAATAAACCATGGTAAAAATTTATTTAACATTTATTTAGAGTAACACATTTGAGCAATTCCATGCAAATGTCAAACTTGCTTGCCATGAAAAAAAAATCTGTTTTTACCCATATAGCAAAATTCTACATAAAAAAGTATATATATATATATATATATATATATATATATATATATATATATATATATATATATATATATATATATAGTTAAAAAAAACTCAAAAATTTCCTAATTTCACATCTGTCACTACAATGCTATTCCTTCATAAATGCAAAAATGTAACATAAAATAAAATCAATGATTTTAGTTCTATAGAGAGCCAACTGTTATCGTTTTTATTAGCATTGTTTCTTTTTGGGGTTGTGCATTGGGGAGTTTAATTAATAGAATTTCTACAAGGTACACTTTGCTGTATACTGTAAACTTGCTAACGTTTTTGGTCACATCCATAATGCAGGTTTATTTTCCTAATTTAAAATATTTACAGATTGATATTTTTCTGATCCCATAACTCTGTGGTTTGTTTTGGAAAACATTAACAGATGTTTCAATATAATGTTAACATGTACTTTTATGTGAATTTATGTTTTGAGTTTTTACTGTAAATGTACATCAGTAATGCTGGAATTGCTCAGTTGTAGGGTTTTAATTGGAGTTTTACTGTAAGTTAAGTACTTTTTTTTTTGTTAAAAAATGAACATCTAATATCAGCTTTAATAAAAACATAGTTGAGTGGATGAAATGCCTATTTAATAATAGTTCATCCAAAAAAGAAAATTAAAAAGTTAACATTTGTTCAAATAATTTGCATGGTTTATATTTTTGTTTTAGTTTAGTTTACAATAATCAACTTTGCTGAAACATGAAAAATTGTTATCAGCTGCATAATAATAAACCATAAATGTTGAAATTCTTCATTTATTCTTTTTGATCGTTTATAGTATATTAGTTATTTACTCACTTTAATTATTGTAATTTTTAAAGTATTTTATATTATGTTATGTTAGAAATTGTTTATTATTATTATTATTATTATTATTTATTATCCATTGTATTAGGTCTATACTAAGTTCTTGGAAAATAGCTGAAAATATTAATTCATTAATTCATTCAACACTAATTAAAAAAAAAACTTTATTTTGTTCTTGTTTCAGTTAACTTATAATAACCCAAGCTTATTATTTAGTTTTATTTGTAATTTTACCATTTATATTTCTATAGTTTTAGTTTAGTTCACAATAATAAACTTTGCTAAAACATATAATATTGTTATCAGCTGCATAATAATAAACCATAAATGTTGAATCTCTTCATTTATTATTTTTGATCTCAAGTAACAAACTTTTATGCGTTTAATATTTTGCTAATAGAAGTAAAGAAATATAATGTTAAATCAACCTCTTTTAATATGATTATAATGTGTTTTTGCTGTGTTTCTCCACAGGTTTGAACTCTGAGAAGAAAGTAAAGGGAAAAATGGATGTTTTTCTTCAAAGAAATCGACCAGATCATTACAACAAACTTCTTAGTGCTCATATTTTATGAGGTAGCTCTTTTGTAACATTGAAAGTTTTTAACTGATTAAGTTATGGAAACTTGCACTAATGCTCATATTTTCATGAGCAAGTAATATCTGTTAATATAATGTATGGCGTAATAATAATAAATTTGCTCTGAAATAAAAACAGGTAACATAAAAACAGGTAACAAAAGGTATAGTTTGTGACATTATGATGTTTGTGGTTATTGTCAAATAAAGCAGATATCTGACATGGTTTTGGCAATTGTTTAAGAGGGTGTTTTTATGCTCCTGTTACATCACTGTGAGGTATTTATGTTTGTTTATCTAACTATTCTATATAAAAATCCCACAAAGGGGCTTTACTGAGTCTGCAGTCTAAATATGGACTTGCTTTTAAGAGCCAGTTGATTTGATTACATTAGAAATTGCAAAATGTTAAGTTTAAATATCCATGGGAAACATTGTTTTAGTAAATGTGCAGTGATTTGCATACATTTCTTGCACAAAAATGTAGTCGGGTTCAACATTTGTGTTGAATATTTTTCAGGTTTTTAAAGAAGATTATTGTTTATTTAATATTTATTTATTTTTAAAGTTATAATTAGTGTTTAACAAGACCATACATAGTAGGTATACAATACAACATAGGAAAAATTAGACTGTCTTTTTCTTATTTTCCCACTATCACCCCAAAATAAAATAAACATAATTTATAAATAAAAAAAACATATCCTCTAAAAGAAAAAAAAAAATTAAAATAGTTTTTTTGTTAATACATTTTTTCAGTTTTTATAGAATAAATTTGTTATGATCAAGCAATTTAATGCTGGAGGGGAAATTTATGACTCGTTGCAGAAGGAAAGCTCATTTTGAGAGAACTACCTTTTAAAATATGTTTTGTAACAACTTTAAAAAGGAAAAAGTGCAAAAAAAAAGGAAAATAGTTTCACCATTTACAACTACATGTAGCGTCTCACTTTATTTTTAAAATATTAGCTGGGGAAATGTTTATTTAAGGTTAAAAAAAATCATGTATTTTATGAAAATATGAAATGTAACAGTGTTTGATAGTAGTTTCTAACTTTCAGCATTGAGCACAGAGCAGAATGTCTTTGGGATGCAGTGTTTGTTCAGCAGAGGGCGCAGTTCACTTTCTCTTCAGCTGTTCTCTCAGTCATCCTGCAGAGGGCGCTGTGTTCCTGAAAAATCATTTACAAGATCATTATTACAGTCGGCTTTCACGCCAGCTGTTGGGTAACTACTGAAACCAAGTAGAAATGATTAGAATAATCTTTATTCATCACTGTGATGAGTTATAATGCGTCAGTTATTTCAGTATTGTATATCATTATGTGGTGGATGCACATTTTCATTCAGAAATGTTTGTGCATGAAATTGTTAATATTTCATTTTAATAAAAACTGAAATATTAGGCTAAAAAACATAAATAATAAAAATGCAAGCTTAATATTGTTATATTTAGTAAAATATATATATAATAGTTTTAAATATGAAATTATAAATATGAAAATCGTACAAGATGGTGTAATTGAAATGTTTTGGATACAGTTTTTTTTAACATCACTTGTTAGATCTTTATTAAGCACTAAAATGATAAAAAAAATTTGTTATACAATAAATGTAAAACTGCAATGATTTGATACAGAAAGTGCTTAAAATATGAACATATATATAGTGAATTACAAATTATGAAAATAATGTATTATATGTACTAAACAATGTATTATATGTATTAATATTTATTGTTTTATATTATAATTATATGTCAATTAAAAATAAAATACTATGCTAAATTAATGTTTGTTTGCATTATTTTGTTATATTTATAGCAAATGACATATATTAATATTGTAACGTTTAAAATAATAATTTTTAAATGTTTATATACTAATTTTAACATTAATATATATATATATATATATATATATATATATATATATTTTTTTTTTTTTTTTTTAAACAATATTAATATGTCTTTTGCTTTAAATATAACAAAATAATACAAATAAACATTAATTTTGTGTAGTATTTCATTTAAAATTATGAAATATAATAATTTAATATAAGGCATAAATAATTCCGATTGGTTAGGCTAAGTTACCAGTAGTGTATGTGAGTGAGTGTGTATGGATGTTTCCCAGTGATAGGTTGTGGCTGGAAGGGCATTCGCGATGTAAAACATTTGCTGGATAAGTTGGCGGTTCATTCCGCTGTAGCTGTGGTGACCTCAGATTAATAAAGGGACTAAGCTGAAAAGAAAATGAAGAAAATTACAATATAGTATGATAATATTATGCATAACAATGTCAAAACTAAACAAAAAAGTAAATCAGAACCCAGAAGCGCTAAACTAAATGTGCAAATATTCTCTTAACGCATGCTACCATTATTAACAACAACAAACACTAAATATTCTATAGGTAAATTCAATTTCTCTAGATATATATTATATTTATATTTATTATATTATTTACTATTTAATAACAAATTTTCATCAAAAAAAGTAAAATTTCACCCATTCCTCTTAGCTAATCTCCGAACTGGCGGAAGTACTTTTAGCTTAGCTTGGCATAAATCATTTAATCGGACTAGACCATTAGCATCTCATCTAAAAAAGGTGTTTCCATCATTTTTCTATTTATAGCTTGACCCTTCTGTAGTTACATTGCATACTAAGACTGACGGGAAAGGAAAAGGTTTTAAATAGGTTGAGTAGGCTTGGAACTACCTGCTGCAGTCATGGTACGGCAGCAGATTTCTTTGATTATTATGCCAGAATGAGAGTATAGTTCCTATATTGGCCTACAAAAAAAGCAACTTTTCATTTCCATTCAGTACACAATGTAACTACACAAGTGTCAAGCTTTAAATAGGAAAATTATGAAAATGCCTCTTTTGAGTGAGATGCTAATGGTCTAATCTGATTCCATTTATTATGCTAAGCTAAGCTAAACGCACTCCCTCAAGACCCAGAGATCAGCTAAATGGATTAAAAAAATGATGAAACTCAACTTTTTATCTTTAGATCATTTGTAAAATTATACTATTTCCAAAAAAAGTGGACTGTTCCCTTAAAAAAACACAAAAGAAAGGTCATGAAGGCCAGCAGCTCGCATGCAAGGCTGAAATAAAAGCGAGCTGGTATGCTGGAGGTATTTATTTCAGCAGCCTGAAGTGAAGAGAGAAGCGTTTTATGAGAAATGTTAGCTGAGCTGGAACATGACACTCACTTTAAAGTGCAAGCAGAAGACTCTTACGTTCAGATTTCTATTATTTTACACTGATATTCCTAATAAATAAAGCATTGTGCAGGCATTGAAAGGATACAATTAAAGTGCCTTTATTTCAGAGGAACCTTCAGATGAGAACCGAGTGACAGATGTGTATTTTTCTCATCAAAACCAGCAGGTTGCCTTGTAATCTTTCGCTCATTAAAGCTGTCGTTTTGCTGTGAAGAATCCCACACATGCATTCATTCACACGCAGGCCTCATACGAGCTTCTCTTTCTGTTTGTGAACAATCATTGACCTTGCTGTCTTCTCCCACACTTCCACAGGTGATCAGATGAAGACATGTGCACTTCTCTTTCTCTCACTGCAGCTGCTTTACACTATTTTTGTTTGGCTTTGGCAGACGTGGTGACTACAATCTTTTCACACACAGAGAAAGGCCCATTCAAACGCACACACAAGCTCACAGAAATATGGATTAAAGGGCCAAGAAGCCATTGTAAAAAGTTGGCAAGGCAGCGTTTTTTTTTGTTTAGTTTTTTTTTAGTTTTTTGTTTTTTTGCTGTGCTTTTTAGACATTTGAATGAATTTAGATGGAATTCAGGCTTTTGTTTTCTGTTTACTTGACAGTTCTTTTAAGAATGTAAACTCTGATTTCTTTCTCCGAGACGTTTGTGATTTAAAAACTCTCAATTAGGATTTTTATCTAAGAAATGTGTGATTAAAAAAAAATCTAAATCTATATTTTTATAAAGATTTTTGAGAATAATTTCCAATTCTTATTTTCAGAAAACTCTGATTAACTTGTAAATTAGATTTTAGATCTACTCAATTGTGTAATAAAACAAACAATTTTGATATATTATTCCTAAAATTGTGTAATAAATATGGATGACTTTTTCTCAGAATTGCAAGTTTTTTTCATTGGAATTCTAAGAAATGTCAAGAATTGTTCATCATTATTAGTCAGCCAATTCGAATGGTATCACTCGATAAAATGTCCGTTATCAGTGCTTATCAGCTGATAAATATGGGCCAGTAGGGCCTTCTGCACCTACTGGTAGGCTCAGAAGGCTGTTATCATCCATACACATAGTTAATCAGTTGTAGATCCTATACACCTGGGGCAGGAAGTAAACGATAATTATTTATATTATTTATTAAATATCCCATTAATTGTATTTTATTAACGTCTACCCCAACCCCAACCCTAAACCCAACCATAACAGTAATGTAAAAACAGATCTGGATCTGGAGTCTTCTCTATAAGTAAAACTGATTAACCATGTTGATGGTTGATAACAGTCTTCTGAGTCTACTAGAAGGTGCAGAAGGTGCTGTCAGCTGATAACCACTAATAAGGCCCATTTAATCGAGTGATAACATTCGACTCGGCTGACTAAAATGTGTGTTAATGATGGACAATTCTGACATTTCTTAGAATTCCATTATAAAAACTTGCAATTCTGAGAAAAAGTGAGTGTCTTTAGTAATAAAATATCAGAATTGCTTGTTTTGTTTTGACATTTTTTCCAGAATTGCATGAAATCTCTTAATTTTGTGATAACCCATAATTGTTGTATTTTTTTTTGTCAGAATTGCATAATTAATAAAAATGTGTCATTCTTTTTTTCTAAAAACTGTATGATCAAAAACTCATAATTCTGACTTTTTATTGTCTAGTATAAAAGTATAGACTTTTTTTTTTCAAAAACTTTTCTTAATCTTCTGATTAAAAACTCACAGTTTTGAATTTTTCCAAGCATTGTGTGATAAAAATCTTAAATGTATATTTTTACAAAAATATTTGAGAATATTAGATTTTTAATAAAACAAGAAATTCTAATATTTTATTCCTTAAAAATGTCTAATAAAAATAAACAATTCGAATTTTCGCCAGAATTGCATAAAAACTCTTTGTGTAATAACTCATAACTTCATGTAATAAAATTGTGTAATAACTCATAATTCTTTGAAAAATGATTAGTTTTTAATGATTAAATATGTGCTATATCAAAAACAATTCATTGTAACATTTTCCCTCAGAATTGCAGGATAAAACAAGCAATCCTGCACTGTAAAACCCAAAATGTTAAGGTAACTAAAACGTTTGAGGAAACTGATTGCAACAAACCATTTAAGTTAAAAAACGAATCTATATGAGTGCTGTGAACTTACTCCATTTAAGTTGAAGTAATGAGGTATTTAATTAAGTCATTACCTTCAACACTGAGTTCAAAACTCTTTATAAATGAGTAGAATTAATTTCAGTCAATTTTGAGTTAACTACACTCATTTCCTTTGATAAAGTTGACTGTTGGGTTTTATAATAAAAAAATCAAATAATACACAAAATTAATGTTTATTTGCATTATTTTGTTATATTCATAATATGACATATTAATATTGTTATGTTTAAAATATTAATTTTTAAATGTCTATATACTAATTTTAACATTAATATATATATATATTTTACTTTTTTTTAAAAACAATATTAATATGTCTTTTGCTATAAATATAACAAAATAATAGTAAAACTTAGAAAAAAATTTAAGTTTTTTTTCATAAATTCTAAAAAAAAATAGACAGCTCTGACTGTTCTCAGACAGCTATAATCTCTTTTGTTATAAAAACTAAATTCTGACTTTTTTCTTAGAATTTCGCAGTTTTGACTTTTATCAAAATTGTGTGATAACTTTTCATTCTGTTGTCTCTTCTGAAAACAAATCTAATTAGTTTACAAATTAAGTGATGTATAATAAAATGAAGTGACACAGGAGAAAAGCATTGAACACATGAAGAAAGGGAGGTGTAGAAAAGCAGTGACGGCAGCTGAAATCTCTCAGTAGTTATTCAGCAACCCTCTTGTTCTTCTTCATTGTAAATTAATATCAGCTGCTTCAGGTTGATGAAGATGAAACCAGAGTAGACATTTCAGAATAATCCAAAACACAGCCAAAGAAACTCTTAGTTTTAGAGAAAGAAAATCAAGCTGTAGAAGGGGGTATTCAACACATCTTGTTTTTCCTGGGAATAATATTTGCAAAGGACCTGTTGATATAACAAAACCCAAAATATATGAAAAAATACTTATGTGTAATAACAATGGTATGACACAAGGAGAAATTACTGAACTACTGTGTTGTATTTAATAGTTATATAAAAGGCTTGCAACCAATGTTTTAAAGATGCATAAGCCGATACTGTAATGTTTTTGATCTAAACATAATATGAGGGTTAGAAGGGCTTATAACAATGAGATGACTCGATGTGCAGTAGTTGATGAATTAGTGTGACAGGAACAGTTAATAATGCATTTTGATAGCATGATACAGGTCAATAAATCATCTGAAGAAGTGTTTATGCAGAATGAACGCTGCTCATTCAAGAAAAATAAATCAATACTTTGATGAATCAAAGTGTAGACAGAAGCGGCAGAAAAATGTCTTTCTATTATTGTGGGCAGAATATAAATGAAGCACATTAGGTTTTAGTATATACTTGTGGGGATCACTGTGTCTTTTCTCTTATAAAGAATAGCAGCTTGTCATATTTGATTCATCATTGTTTTCCTCCGAGCCTGAAGCTGGACCTGAGCTCCTGTAACACTTCTGTCGCTTCATATTTCACATGTGCAGATGGAAAGAAGCCAGTGACTGATGATCTTCAGCTCTTTAGGCTTTTATTCTTATACTCCAAGAAATAAAGGTACACATGCTGTCAGTGCTGTGGAATATTTTCAAAAGCTCCATGTTTAGAACATTTTAGTACTTCAAATGCACAAAAGTGTACCTCAAGGTTGGGATAGTTCACCCATAAATTAAAATATTCTGTCTAACACAAAAGAAGATATTTTGAAGGAAGCTGAAAACCTGTAACCATTGATGTTCATGGTAGGAAAAACAAATGAAGGTCAGTGGTTACAGTTTTCCAACATTTCTCAAAATATTATTTTTTCGTGTGTGTTCAAGAGAAGAAAGAAAGATGCCCTTCCAGATGCAACCCATCACTGGGAAACATCCATACACACACATAGTTTAGCTTACCCAATTCACCTATACCAAGTCTTTGGACTTGTGGGGGAAACCGGAGCACCCAGAGGAAACCCATGCAACAGAACATGCAAACTCCACAGAAATGCTAACTGAGCCAGCCGTGGCTCGAACCAGTGACCTGCGCCACCGCATCGTCAACAAACCAATTTTAAAATGTAATTCACAAGCCAATGTAATATATATATATAATATATATATTACATCCCAAATTACACATAAAACACACAAATTTATATACAAATTACATCACTCTCATCACACTCACAGGCCACTTTATTTGGTACACCTGTCCGACTGCTTGTTAATGCAAATTTCTAATCATGGTCAAGATGATCTGCTGCAGTTCAAAGTGAGCATCAGAATGGGGAAGTAAGGCGATTTAAGTGACTTTGAACATGGCATGGTTGTTGGTGCCAGATGGACTGGTCTGAGTATTTCAGAAATTGCTGATCAACTGGAATTTTCACACACAACCATCTTCAGGGTTTACAGAGAATAGTCTGAAAGAGAAAATATCCAGTGAGCGGCAGTTCTGTGGGCGCAAATGCCTTGTTGATGCCAGAGGTCAGAGGAGAATGGCAAGACTGGTTCAAGCTGATAGAAAAGCAACAGTAACTCAAATAACCACTCATCTACAGAGGTATGAAGAAGAGCATCTCTGAACAAAAATGTCCAGCCTTGAGGCGGATGGGCTACAGAACAGGAAGCTGAGGCTACAATTCACACAGGCTCACCAAAATTGGATAATAGAAAATTGAAAAAACGTTGCCTGGTCTGATAAGTCTCGATTTCTGCTGCAACATTTCAGTGATAGGGTCAGAACTAGGCGTCAACAACATGAAAGCATGAATCCATTCTGCCTTGTATCAACAGTTCAGATTGGTGGTGGTGGTGTAATTGTGTGGGGGATACTTTCTTGGCACACTTTGGGCCCATTAGTTCCAAATGAGCATCGTGTCATAGCCACAGCCTACCTGAGTATTGTTGCTGACCATGTCCATCCCTTTATGACCACAGTGTACCCATCTTCTGATGGCTACTTCCAGCAGGATAATGCGCACTTTTCATATTGCGCAAATCTTCTCTGACTGGTTTCTTGAACATGACAATGAGTTCACTGTACTCAAATGGCCTCCACAGTCATTAGATCTCAATCCAATAGAGCACCTTTGGAATGTGGCAGAACAGAATAATTTTGCAGCCGACAAATCTGCAGCAACTCCATGATGCTATCATGTCATTATGCACCAAAATCTCTGAGGAATATTTCCAGTACCTTTGTGAATCTATGCCACCAAGGATTTAGGCAGTTCTGAGGGCAAAAGTGGGTCCAAACCGGTGCTAGTAAGATATACCTATATATATATATATATATATATATATATATATATATATATATATATATATAGGTGTGTGTGTGTGTGTGATCTTTTATATATACACTGTTAACCCTTACTGTAGATTATGCAGTAAATAACTGTAAAATAGCCAGTGTTTTGCTGTAATAAAAGGAAACAGTATTTTACTGTAAAAGGAGCAGGATTTGTATGAAATTTTGTAGTGCAAAAAATAAATTACAGTAATTTACTATATGTACCCATTACAGATAGTTACTGTGATAATAAATGGTAAAATACTTCTCAACCATTATTACCCCATGTACTCTAATGCTTTATGTTGCTATATATATATGTGAGACAATCCATTGATGATAAGCTTAATTTCTCTGCAGCCATCTCTGTGTTTTCTTTGGTTCCTTTTATGTTTTTAACATTGAGTATCGGGAGTCAACCAATGTCAATGTCACAGGTAAAGATATGTTAATTAAAAGGTAAAGATATCAACGAAATGCATTTAAAGGCAAAAATATTCACACAGAGCAACCAAATTATCACAATCATTTTTATAACTTTGTTTACTTTTCTATAGTTAATCTAATTTGCCTAATTTAACCTATAGTTAAACTTTTAAATTGCACTTTAAGCTGGATATTAGTATTTTGCTAAATAACTAGTAAAAATGTGTTATTTAAAAAATATCTTAAACAGCATGTACATACATGTTTGCTGAGACTCAATTAATTTGTTTGGAAAATTTCAAATGAAGTAGGTAAAAGTGGCATTAACAGTATAGTATAAAAGCTTTCCTAAATAAATGTATTAATCAGGTTATTTTTTTTTTTATTATTATTATTACTACAGGTTTGGAACAACATGAGGATCAGATTGTTTATTTATTTTTTTGCTTTGCATGAAGTTTTTATATTTGTATTGTTTTTAATCAATGATATGTGCATGATTGTGATAAATGTTGGCAGTTCCTTTAAAAATATGGTATGTACCAGGGATGTCAAACTCTTGGAGGGCCGCAGCCCAGGAGAATTTAGTTCCAGCCCTGTTTCAACACACTACCTTTAGATTTAGTTTGATCAGGTGTGTTTAATTAGTATAACTGCACTGTTACTCTGTAGATTGTGCAGTAAATAACTGTAAAATAGCCAGTGTTTTGCTGTAATAAAAGCAAACATTTATTATTTATTAACACATATTATTTTACTGTAAAAGGAGTAGACTCTGTATGAAATTGTGTAATGCAAAGAATAAATTCCAGTAATTTACTTTATGTACTCATTACAGATAGTAACTGACAATAAATAGCAAATTACTGTTCAACCATTACTGTCCCATCTTCTCTGATGGTTTATGTTGCTATTTATTGAGACGTGCATTTTAAAGGCAGAAAATAATGATTTAGGCATCACCACACTCCCACAGGCTATCCGTCTTATTCTAAACACAAAGGTGTTAGAAAAAGTTTTCAGAAAATGCTGGCCCTTTAAGAGAGTCAGGTGTTTGATTTGTTTACTGTTGAGTGTGCTCTATTCTCTGTCTATCAATTCAGATGTAGAGTCTGATATGTTTTAGGCTTTAAATAAGAATCTACAATGAGTAAGTAAAATGTGTTCAAATGTTTTTGAGGGTTTCTAAAATAAGGCTGTGTTTTAAGTTATATTGTTGTTATCTTAAACTGTGTACTTGAAAGCTACATTGTTAGCTAGTTAGCCTCTCCTCATATAACTTCTTACATTACTTTTGTTTAAGTTTATGTATTTATTGGATATTGCATACTGCCATAATGTACAGATGCTAACAGTTGTATGTATCTTTCTGGCAACTAAGCCAAAATTAAATTCCATCATCTCAGTAAGGTAACATGTGCACATCATCACAGGGAATCACAAAAACATGATACACATAGCCATCCACACACAAAAGCTCCACTGTCCGGTCCCAGGTTGTGAGTTTGTTGCTAAGTATTTTTCAGAGCTGTGTTTCCACCTATGAATTTATATTACAAACAATAAAAAAGTTTGTTGTCATGAGATAATTATAACAATAAAAGATTGGATCCTTTGGTTTTTCGGTGTTGTCAACTTTATTTTTATTTTTTATAATTATTTTAAACTTTTTATTGAGATTTGACACAGTTTTTAATTATTTAAAACTTTAAAATTTAAAATAATTATGTTGTGTTTTTTGCTGTTCATTTGCTGATCTACCTTCCTGCAGATTTCAGTTGCTATCCATATCAAACACCCCTAAACCAATTAAGTAGGACCTGAACACCAGGTGATAATTACAGGCAGGTGTGTTTGATATTGGTAGCAACTGAAATCTGCAGGAAGGTAGATATCCAGGAACAGGACTGAGCTGCTGTATGCATGGGGGTCAAACTCCAAGTTCCCGGAGAACTGCATCGCAGCAGAGTTTAGTACCCACCCTGCTTCAACATTACCTGTGGATTTCTATCAAGCCTTAATTAGTTTGATCAGGTGTGTTTAATTAGAGTTACAGCTTAAAGTCCCGGTCACACTGCACTTTTCTCCCTATAGACTTCCATTCATACGCATGTGAGTACTGCAGACCTGGAATGATAGCTCATGCAACAAATTTCATTAGCATTGGAAAGTTCTACACTACAGTATGACAGAATTTTGCATACTCAAACGTTAGTGTGACCGCAGCCTTACTGTGCAGACCTGTAATATGTAAGACAATATTTATATCTGCTGATTTCTTAATTTTGTTATACTTTTTCTGTTATTTATTTGTTTGGTGCCGAAACAATAAAATAAATTTGTCTGAAAAATGTTATGCCTTCTATTTTTAAATAACAGCTAAGAATACTGATTAATTTTAGTAACAGTACAATAACTATATATGACATACTATTAATGTGTATGCAGTATAATGCTGTGATTTGTAACACTACAATACAGTAATTAACTGTACACAGTTTCCAGTTAGTTACCACTGCTGCTCTGTTACAGTAATTAACTGGCGACACCGTTGTCAGCTACTCACTGTATTGGTTCAGTTACAGTAAATAACTGGCAACACTGTTGCCAGTCACTCACTGTAATGGTTCAGTTACAGTAAATAACTGGCAACACTGTTGCCAGCCACTCACTGTAATGGTTTAGTTACAGTAATTAACTGGCAACACTGTTGCCAGTTACTTACTGTAACCGAACTTTTACAGTGAGTGGCTGGCAACAGTGTTGCCATTATTCTACTGTAAAAAACCCCGGTAAGGTCTAACAGTGTAGTTTATTTTCCTCAGTATATATATATTCTTAATTTCTAGGTTTCTGTGAATTGTAGTGAATTTGTGTGTGGACAATATTTTAATAACAGTTTTGAGACTACTACTAACGTTTCTTTAAAATGGTAGTATTTTTTAATTGTGAACATTTGGAAAAAAGATATCTAATTCATACTAAATGATTTCCAGATGAAAATCGACCCAAATGCATTATGGGAGTAAAATCTCATGTCTTTTGTCAAATTCTCAAAATTAATTTGAGTAAATCTCCTAACCTTACAAAAAAAGCACAGAAAGAGATCCACACATTATCATTTCTTTGCTCTAATCTAATCTGATATATAAACTGTGGTCAGTCTAAACACAGTAGCCTATATAAAATAATCAAGATATTTGTTAATATCCTCTAGGAGTTGTTTTCGTGGTGAAAGCAGAGCGCAGGTTTGTTTAGAATACCAGCGTTGGCTATGTGAGTCATTTGTCAAATAGGCTAAACTCAGAGCTTCTTCTTGGTCATAGTGCTCACTATTAAGGGCACAAGTGTGATTTGCTAACATATAGTGCATTGAAATGTCTTCTGACATGAAATCAGTCAATCAGATGGCTCTAAGTTAAACTCAGAGATAATTTAGTCTATGCTAACGTCTTAGCAGCTCTTTTTTAAGAAAACACATAACTAGCCGTATCCCGTCACTGCTTACTAGTCCTAATCCAATTTGAGCCACATGTTACTTTGGCTGAGCTTCGCCTCTGAAGACGGTTAAGATTTCACATGTGAAGCTGATTCTTGACGCTCTGCATGGCTACATTTAGTCATGCAAAAGTCAAACGGTATTTTAAACAGTGTGAGGGTTCAGAGAAACAGACTATATGAATAACTCTACTGTACTTGTGTCTCCTGCAGAATAACACCACATGTGAATGTGTGAATCAGGACTGTAGTTTTGGAGATTTGTTGGAGATTGTATTGTATTGGAGATTTTTAAAATTAGTTTTTAATTTATAGTGCACTTTCATTTCCACAATATATAATTATGTGGAGATTTAATAGCTTTTCACTATAAAAAAAATGCGTCCTTTAATAATTCAGCTGAATCAAATGAACTTATTTAATCATCTCATCTTACATCCGTCAAACTGACTAATATATGTAAGTTAAATTTGTTATAACCTATAAAACAGTTTAAACCTAATTGACTTATTAACTGCACTGGGGCGGTTTGCTGCCGAGTGTGACATGGCTGGGATGAGGATCAGCACCTCCAAGTCCCAGGCTATGGTACCCCAGATAGCATTCGAATGTGGGCCACTTTAGGCAGTTATGCAGCACTGGTCGTATTCCTTCGGCCCAGACAAAATGAATGTGAGCCTGAAGTGGCCCACCTGTACAATGGCAAAGTAGGGCCAAAGATTCAAATTCATATATGGGCCATTTAAGACAAAGATTTGGCACTTATGGCAAAATGTAATCTGAATGTGAGCATATAGTGACTCATGTGAAATTTGGCCCAAATGATCTCTAGGAGTTGTTTTCGTGGTGAAAGCAGAGCTCAGGTTTGTTTAGAATACCAGCGTTGGCTATGTGAGTCATTTGTCAAATAGGCTAAACTCAGAGCTTCTTCTTGGTCATAGTGCTCACTATTAAGGTGTGATTTGCTAACATATAGTGCATTGAAATGTCTTCTGACATGAAATCAGTCAATCAGATGGCTCTAAGTTAAACTCAGAGATAATTTAGTCTATGCTAACGTCTTAGCAGCTCTTTTTTAAGAAAACACATAACTAGCCGTGTGGAGGACAAATGTGGGCCACAGTTTGCAAAATTGTGGCATAGTCATTTAAGCGTAATCTGGGTCTGAATCTAAAGTGGTTCACACTTGTAAGTGCAAATGTGGCCCAGTTATCTTAAGACATATGTGTGCCACTTTAGGCAAATATATGGCACAGTAAGCTCTGACTATTGCGTCTGTTAGCCTAATGTGGCCCGGAGAAAATATGGTAAACGTGGCACAGTTATTTTAAAACATATTTGGGCCAGATGGGCAAATATTCGGCATAGTAAACTCTGGCTAATGCAGCCATTAGCCTATAGCGGCCCAGAGAAGATATGGAAAATGTTACCCAGTTATTTTAAAACATATGTGGGTCACTTTTGGCGAATATTTGGCACAGTAAGCTCTGGCTAATGTGTATTTGAGCCTATAGTGGCCCAGAGAAGACATGGCAAATGTGGCCCAGTTATCTTAAAACATATGTGGAACACATAGACTAAAGTCACCATCATGGAGAAAAGGGTTTGCTTTAGTTGGGCTCATTGCCCTGAACCTCTTAATATAATGTTTCTTTTGCGCTGCTGTAAATTTTAAGAACTTTGCTTGAAAAGTTTATTCATTCCAGCAAACAAGCCAAGTAAAAAACAACCAATCAATAAAATTAAGTGAGGCACAACCTGTGATGAAATAATAAAATTCACTTTTGTTACTCAATGTTTAATCCATTATTAGAAGTACCGTAATAACATGCTTGCACGTGCCACAGAAGGTTTATAAGCTAAAAGAAATTCTATAGTTCAACTTCTGCTTACAGAGACATCAATAATCAGTGTATGAACCTCAACAACAGTGACAATTAAATGAACAAAACTCACAAACAGGAAACTAAAAGTGACAAAATCAACAACGTCATATACGAAACTTAATCAAAAGCAAATAATGAAAACTGGAGCGTCAATAAGCTATAGAATGTATTCATACTGCAATGCATGCTGGGATTTTTGTACTTTACCACACCCTAGCAAGTGTAAGGACCCAGAATAGGGTCAGTTCTGGTTTATTTTCATTGAATTATGGCTAATATGCTATTACTTTAGCTTGTTTGTGGCCCAGATCTGGCAAACAGGAGCGGACTGCCCAAGTGCCATCATTCCATGCGGTATGTGGGCCGGATTTGAGCCACATGAATTTTGCTAGCTGGGACTCCACCAGAAAAAAAGTGGTTTGCCATCTCCAGGTTGGAGAAAAGTCCTCACTCTGGTGGAGAAGTTTAAGAATCTTGGGGTTTTGTTCACGAGTGAGGGAAGAATGAAAAGTGAGATTGATAGGCAGATCAGTCGAGCGGCAGAAGTAATGTGGTTGATGTATCGGTCCGCTGTGGTAAAAAAGGAACTGAGCCTAAAGGCAAAGCTCTTGATTTACCATTAAATCTACATTCCTACTCTCTTCTATTGTCTTGAGCTTTGGGTTAAGACCGAAAGGACAAGATCTCAGATACAAGCGGCCGAAATGAGAGTTTCCTTCGCAGGGTGGCTGGGCGCACTTTTATAGGGTGAGGAGCTGTCACCCGGGAGTAGCTCGGAGTAGAGGCTGAGGTGGCTCAGGCATCTGTTTCAGATGCCTCCTGGACGCCTACCTATGGGAGGTGTTCCAGGCATGTCCCACCGGGAGGAGGCCTCGCGGAAGACAAAGAGCATGCTGGAGGGACTATGTCTTTCTGCTGGCCGGGAAATGCCTCTGGATCCCCTCGAAGGAGCTGGAGGAAGTCTGGGGGGAGGGAAGTTTAGGGTTCTCTCCTAAGACTGCTGCCCTGTGACCCAGCCCCAGAAAAGCGGTTGAAAATGAATGAATGATATATAATAATGCATATGTTAATAATAATAATATTAATAATTTATTTCTTTTTATTTATTTATCTATCGGTTATCAGCCATACAATGAGCACCATTTTTTCCTCTGAATCAGAATCAGTGAATCTTAAAGCAGTAGAATAGAGTCAACAGCACACCTATGGGTTGTTTATTATAACACAACAACAACAACAAAAAATCAGAGAAAAAGCAGATTTACAAGGCATAACATTTTATTTTACAGATAAATATTATAACTCTTTAAATTACAGAAATACATGGGGCTCTGTGGGCTCGAAACGTGACAGATTTTTTTTTGTAAATCTTTTTTTTTTTTGCATTGAAGGTTCATAAAAGCATTTCTGCATCCTCAAATCACACTGAATCAGAAATATTTGATGTGAAGTCTGAACTGTGATGATGCGTGAGATACAATGCTGGATATAAAGAAGCAATATACTGCTTTTTGTCAAAATACAGCTGTGCATTTCTATAGAAAAATACTTCATGTAGTCATGGCTGTGCTCAGTACAAATGCTTAGAAATAGAATAAACCTCATATATAAATGCTTTCTGTTTGTGCAACATGTTTTTAGAAAAATAATTCCTTGTCCAGCTCAAAACCTCTCCTTCCGGAAACATATAAAAAGAGCCCGTACACATTGCACCGCATTGTTGCACAGAATCCAAACACAACCCAATAAAACACATCATTTAACAGTACATGGTTTTTTGCTTAAACATATTTTTACCTTCGAATAGTTGTGTTGAATCAAATATACACGCATTAGTGCATTTAAAGATCCCATGCAAACAAAAACTAAAAGCAAATGAGGGTTTGAAGAAGAGAAACCAAGTTTTTTTTGTTTTTTTTTCCCAAAGCCCTTGTACACTCACCAAACAATATCTAGAACGCTATCCATAATAAATAAACCTTCCGAACTGGGAGAATTCACATAAATATGAGTCAAATTTCAGGATGTACCAAAAGAAAGAAAGAAAAAAATATATATATAATTTTTACACTATAGTGGCACGTTTTTAAAAAAATCGATTCCCAATGATTCAGTCGGTCAGAGTTTTTGCATACTACAGATTTAAGACAAAGACTTCATCTGGTTCGAGGCTTTTTCCTTGATTAGCTTTGAGGTAAACTGAAGTTAAAGACTCTTCTTCAAGGCAATCTACTACTTCTTCCTGACTTCTGATATCCAAAGCATCCGAGCTCACAAACATGCCGTCGTCACATGTCAAAATCTGACATCTGAAGCACAACAACACTGCATGCACAACAAACACAGCTCCCGCAATTCAAGAAATAACACGCTTTATAAGACTTTCAATTGTTTTTTTTTTGTATTTTTTTTTTTTTAATTTTTGGAGTGGATGTGATTTCTGAAGAGTGGGAAATCATGTATCCCATATCATAGAGGGCTGTTCACACGAAGGACGATAACTATAAATATAACCGTAACTATTTGTGTTCACACCAACAAACAATAAAGGCCCTGATAAACATCAAATAAACTCAAAGAATGAAATGAAAACTATGCTGTTTCTAACAAAATCAAGCCAAAATGAAGTTTGTTTGTTACGAAGTTAAGTTTAAAATAGCTCACCGAAGCAAATGTTTAGAGCGAGTTTGTTTTGGCTCCTAAGAGGTAACGCAATTACACAATAAGTGGGTGTGTTCTGGAACTTTGCCTTATTTGATATTCGACTGATTCGTATCTCATATTCACAGGGTGAGACAGGAGAACAACATTTAAAGCAACAACACCAAGTTAGCAACATGAATACACTGGAGAGTAGCTGAGATTGTACAGATGTATCTGCACCTGTACAGTTTTAACTGAAAGTTTTTACATTTTTCTGCAAGTAGACAAATGGCGGATGAAAAGCGGCACTGCAGTGTGCCATTTCTTTTATAGCTCTAAACATTGTTTTCTATGAGTATGCGTACATCACATTTGTTGTGTATGCAACAAATCAGAAACAATGTAAAGATGTGGTGTGCTGAGTTTGCCAGATGTTGACGAAACTGTTTTCTCACAGCCACCAATGTTTGTTGTGTTTAGTGCAGGGGTGTCCAAACTCGGTCCTGAAGGGCCAGTGTCCTGCTGAGTTTAGCTCCAACTTGCTTCAACACACTTGCCCGAATGTTTCTACTATGTTTAGTAAGAGCTTGATTAGCTGGTTCAGGTATGTTTGATTAGGGTTGGAGCTGAACTCTCTAGGACACTGGCCCTCCAGGACCGAGTTTGGACACCCCTGTTTTAGGGGGTGAATGGGAGCAGAATGATACATTTACAAACCTACCCAGCAGGCACAGGACATCAACATGACATCAGATTGGCATTGTACCCCAACGTCGAGGGAGGTTGCATTTTGTTAAGAAATGAAAATCGGGTTGATGTCAGAACCCAACGTCAGGCCGACAACAATGTCCACTGTCAAACAGACGTTTCATTTTGGTTATTTTCCAACGCAACTTGAAAATAACAAAATATCAACCTTGTGTGAATGTTTCTATTATGACTTTTATCAAATGTTGGATTTTGGTTGCCATACTTGATTAATAAATGTCAGTATTTGATGTCAGTATGACGTTGGCTTAAGATGTTAGCTCGACGTTGGATTTTGCTCACTTTCCAACACAACCTAAAATCAACCAAATATCAATGTTATTTCACATCCTTATAGAACATCAAAATAACATTGTCCTCAGATGCTGGCCACCTAAATCTAACCTAATATTAATGTCTTTTGACATTGTGTGTCTGCTGGGTACTTGCTGTATGGCAGGTGTTGGAGTGTTCGAAAACAGTATACTGTCACTCAGCCTTATTAAACTTTTTTCGCCGGAAGCAAAGAACAAAATATGATATTAGTTATATAAAATATATTAATATATAATATATATATAATATTAAAATATTAATATTAGTTTGAAGTATATCAGGGTCTTAACATGCTGTTTATGCTTTTCTTTTTGCAGTACACCTTGTAACCAGTCAGTTTGCTGAATTTATAGAACATGCAACCAGTTAATCCAGCTCGTGTATTCAATCAAACAGGGGGTTTAGTAGTGTTTGCAGTCAGTGCAGTGCAAAAAAACAAAAAAACAAATTATTTTCACCAGCATTTACAAAGGAAGCAATATAATAATGTCAAAACTTGCGGTACTTAACATCGTTTCCATCAATTTTTACCACTTTGACTGTACAACCAAAATTGTTATTATTTTTAAATGCTCTTTGAAAAAAAGATTTAACATCAACTTCCCTAGAATTTCATCTGTAACTTTAATATGTCCGAGCCCTTTAAATTTCAACAAATTCCAACCGACTGTCAGTATTCTACTTTATTGGCTGAAAGAGAAAATCATTCTGAAAGTGATCCCAATGATTTAGTTTCTCTACATCTTTACCAATAAAGCAGGACCAAACTGTTACATTCAGAACCTTTTTAAGAACATTGTCTTTATCATTATATATATATATATATATATATATATATATATATATATATATATATCTTGCTTGCTTGAACAGCCCTTAACTCTTAAAATCCACCGTACTTTAGTTGTTACGGGTATTCATGTGCGAATCTTGTAAGCACAGAGCTGGGCTGAGACAAAACAAAAAAAAAAAATATAATCACAACTGAAGGTCCTCACTGTCCCAAGTTCCCAAGCAAATTCAGGTCTAAAATTTGACGTTTGGAGTAAGTGGCCTCTGGTCATCATTTAATCATCCTATACTTGTTCCGATCCGAAGAATGTTGAAAAAAAAGCCATTGACTTCAGTGGAATAGTACTTTTGTTCTTACTATCCATGTCTATGACTGTTTTTTCCCAACATTCTTTAATAATAATAATAAAAAAAAAATAAAATAAAAAAATAATAATTTTAAAATAAAAAGCTTAGCACCACTTTAGCGTTGATTTTTGGATGCAGCATCCCTTCAAAAATTCTATAGCCCAGTGTTCCCAGTGTTATATGTCATAATTGCATTTTAATTAGTATGAATTACACGAGAGGTCAGGTTAGATCTGGTCCTGGAGCTCTATTTGAAAGCCATTTTTAACGCATGCAACTTTTGGATGTTTGCATATGCTAACATACACAAAAAACCAAAATATACTCGGGTTTAAATGCCTGTTCACACCAATGATGATAACTATAACTAACAGTATCATTCTAAAATTGTCTCCTACTTTAAAAGAATCACATCACAACTTAATATTACTTAATAAAAAAATATTAACAGCCAATCAAAATCTTGTTTTAAAGTGTTTGGGAATTTGAAGTGGCAGGCCACAAAACTACAGTGTGCACTCATAGTAAACAATGATATTATGTATTAGTGAAGATGCTAATATGAAACAGAAAATAGTTGAAATTACTTTCAGAATGTTTTAAGAAGATAAAAACAGCCAATCAGAACTCTGTGTTTATGAGCAGGTTCATTTAAAGTCGCAGGCGACAAAACTCCCAGCTGATGAATACCAAGAACTTAAAAAGTCAATCTGAATCCATCATGAAAGACCTTGTGCTCTGAAAATGCCAAACGACAGAAATACAATTATAATATTCTTGAATTGGTTTGTTTGATGTGGATGCTAAAATAGTTTTCATTCATGATGTGAATAAGCCTTAAATAATAATAATAATAATTTTTCCCCTCCCTTAAAGAGCCAGAATAAATGGGACAAAGCTACAATACCCCTGATTGGCGAGCAGTTAGAAAAATAAATCATATTGCACATTTTAATAAATATTATATTAATTCCATCTTAAATTTCATTTTAAATACTCTCAAAGAAAAAATAAAGAGTGGGATTGATTTAGCTTCATATTAAATTGAAACACAGTTCCGATTGAGGTTCTTAAACATAAAGGATTCATGAAAACAAAAAACAAACCGTGATGAGTACAGCAGGGAGCAGAATGAGAGAAATGGGTCGGTAGAGGGTGTAAGACGGGTGAGTGGCGCTGGTGAGAGCGTTCGGTTTCTCCGTCCCGCTTCAGCAAAGTCCTCTGGACACATTCCTCTGGCACCGCGAGCACATCTCCCAGTCCCACGTCAGATGGTAAATGAGTAAGGCAGCTGCTCGTGTCCATCATGCAAAAGTGCATCATCAAACATTTCCAGTTAAGTCTCTGCCAGAAGCCCGAGACCTATGGAGAGTGGCTGATATTAAGGCTTTCCATCAGCAGATATGAGTCACGTTACACTGCATTCCCTTCTTCGGTTTCCACTTTAATGGTCATTTTCTTCCCCCCCGAAATATTTTCATCTCTCTCTGTCGCTCTCTCTCTCTCTCTCTCTCTCTTTTCCAGTTACATGACATCAACGTGGAGGATGATGCTCTGGGTTTCAGACTCTTCAGATGTTGATTCTTCTGCTTCTCTACCCTCTGGAGACTCTGCCTGCTGCCGTTTGGATTTCAGAAAGGTCATTGACACAACTGTGTGGGTTTCCATCCAACACTGAAGAATAAATGTAATACAGGGTTAATGCTTTCAGTACTTCAAAAGAGAATACAACAGGGGGAGTTGTGACTGTTTAATACACTGTACAAATTGTCTGTAAATGAACATTTTCTGTATTTTATGATTCATGTGTTTCTTCTCCATTTATTTGTTTTTGAATTGCATTATGAGACTTTTTGAATTGCATTATGAGACTTTTTGAATTTTTGATCTTTCCTTCAACAAAGTTTGAGCTTGAAAAAGTTTATATAATGTTTAGTTGAAGTCAGAATTATTAGCCCCCCTGTTTATTTTTTTCCCCAATCTCTGTTTAACAGAGAGATTTCTTCAATACATTTCTAAACATAATAGTTTTAATAACTCATTTCTAATAACTGAATAATTTTTTCTTAGCCATGATGACAGTAAATAATATTTTACTAGATATTTTTCAAGACACTTCTATACAGATTAAAGTGATATTTAAAGGCTTAATTAGGTTAACTAGACAGGTTAGGGTAATTAGGCAAGTTATTGTATAATGATGGTTTGTTCTGTAGACTATCGGAATAAAATATAGCTTAAAGAGGCTAATAATTTTGACCTTAAAATGTTTCCTAAAAAATTAAAAACTGCTTTTATTCTAGCCAAAATAAAACAAATATGATTTTCTCCAGAAGAAAAAAATATTATTAGACATGCTTTAAAAAAAGAAAAAAATATTTAAAGGGGGTTTAATAGTTTTGATTTCAACATATATATATTTCAATTATATATATAGTGTAATTTTCAACATCAAAAGACAACAGAGCAGACATCCCTATGCTATGAAGCTACAATGCTAACCACCTAGCCACCTAGCATAATGCAATTCATAACCGGAAAAAAAAAAAAAGAAAGCGGATTAACAAATTTATTTTTACATTGCAGCTGTTTTTTGGACTGTAAAATATCTTTTTGTAGATTAGAGCTCTGTTTACACTTAGTATTAAAATGTGTTTTTGTTGATCTGATCACAGATGAACACACTTAATACAGGCTTCTCTGAAGTATTTCCAGTCATCAAATAAAAAGTATTTTCAGTCCATTTCTAAACCACTTCCTGATGGAAATGTTCTTTCAGTGTATAAGCACACATGTGGTTGAATGCATTCAAACTACAAAATATCACCTACTGACCTCATTCTTACATTTTTTTTTGCCAACAATAATGTTGACATTGCCAACTTTGCCATCCAAGGTGCTGTTTATAGGCACATTCATATCAAGTGTCATGCATTATAGGCTGTATAGTGTCTACTGTAAAAAAAAAATATCCGTAAAATTAGCAGTTTTATGTATTTTGTGATTCATGCGTTAGTCTATTTATTTATTTTCCCCTGTTTATTTATGCTTTTGAATTGCATTACTGATCCCTGATCTTTCCTCCAACAACTTTGAACCCTTTTAAAGTGACTTTTCTGAACATTTTAACTCTTTAAAATGATATTTCATTTAAGTTGTGTATTTTGGTGAAAAACCTCGTAATAAACTGCCAGGATATGTTCTGATTTTTTACAGACTTCCCATGTTCTTAAAAGATGTCTGACAGATGTCTATTAGACGTTTAAACATAGTCGCCATGGTTAAACACAGCTAAATTTGGGATGTCTGTGAAAATCTAATAGACGTCTAAGAATAGGCCAAAACTAGACTAGTCATCAAATAAATATAAATTAATGACTACTGCTTGTTTTAGTCAAGCTGTCTACGTTTAGATGTCTTTTAGACATCTATTTAAATTTTAAATTACTAAAATAAAAGTCAATTTGTTGGACTGTAGAGTTGAATTTTCAACACCAAAGTCGACAGAGCAGAGATCAAACTCTCACAATGCACTTCACAATCATACATAAATGAAAAACACTTTTGAATCGTAAAATATAGAAACTGTTAACAGATTTTTTTTACAGTGTAAATGGAGACTGTTTTTCCGAAATGCAGTAAAATGGCACACTGTAAAAAATCATATGATCAAAAAGTAATGACAACATATGTTTTTATGTTCCTCAAACTTATTTTAATAGGTTAATCAACTTAATGTTTTAAGTAATGCAAACTTCAACTTGATGTTTTAAGTCTGTTTATTTGATGTAAGTTGAAGGGACTTGAAAAGTTAAATTGATTCAGCTTAAAAATTAAGAGTGTTTTTATTCTAAGCGACGTTTACACAGTAATATTTTAGTGCAACTGTAAACCTTTTATGTGTTATTCCTGTTCGACAACAGATTTTTTGTGACTGAATACGCATAAATTTGAAAATAGGTTTTAAAGGAAATGCTTTTGAAAATGTCGCCATTGTTGTCTAAACACCTGAAAACAAAAGTCTGTAAAAACGATGACATCACATGTATGTATGTGTTTAGGGAGGTGTCGATTAAACGCAAGTGCAAACACACAACAATGAGCGAGTACATAGTAGAGTCTTTGCTCGTGTTTGCTAACGCTTCATCAGAAAAGTGTGTTAGCACATTTTTTGCACTATTGCACATTTACACATTACAAACAAAACCAGAAACTCAATTACACATCTTGCAACACAGCAAATTCTAAATAGATATTGGCACCTACACTCAACGGCCACTTTATTAGGTACACCTGTCCAACTGCTCGTTAACGCAAATTTCCAACCAGCCAAACACATCGCAGCAACTCAATGCATTTAGGCATGTAGACATGGTCAAGATGATCTGCTGCAGTTCAAACTGAGCATCAGAATGGGGAAGAAAGGTGATTTAAGTGACTTTGAACATGGCATGGTTGTTGGTGCCAGAGTATTTCAGAAACTGCTAATCTATTTGGATTTTCACGCACAACCATCTTTAGGGTTTACAGAGAATGGTCCGAAAAACAGAAAATTTACAGCTACTTCTAGCAGGATAACGCATTATGTCATAAAGCGTAAATCCTCTCAGACTAGTTTCTTGAACATGACAATGAGTTCACTCACTGTACTCAAATAGCCTCCTGAATCACCAGATCTCAATCCAATAAAGCAACTTTGGGATGTGGTGGAACGGGAGATTCGCATCATGGATGTGCAGCCGACAAATCTGCAGCAACTGAGTGTTGCTATCATGTCAATATGGACTAAAATCTCTGAGGAATATTTCCTCATGATCTATGCCACGAAGGATTAAGGCAGTTCTGAAGGAAAAAGGGGTTCCAACCCTGTAATAGTAAGGTGTACCTAATAAGGTGGCTGGTGAGCGTATGTCTTCACTTTCCTACATATATTATTTACTAACAAGGTGACAGGACCAAATACAGGCCTGGCATATGCAGACACCAATTTTGGCTGTTTTCACAGATATGTAAATGCGAAATAATTAAAAGACGCCTGACATAGTATGTTAAAGGCAAACAAAAAAAATCTACAAGGTTCAGTGTAGTTTTGTGTCTGTCAGAGTAAGAATGTACACGGCTGCTCTCCATTTCATTTTCCCTTCTCTTTTCCTTTTTTTGTAACTTGTGTGACCTTTTTTCAGCCATATTTGATCAAATATCTGCAAAAGCTCAGACATACAGCTGCCCTTATGATAATCCCCTCAGAGCAATCAGGAAAGTGTTCAAAAGTGGACGAAAGAGACAAACTGGTCTAAACAGGAATATTTATATCAGCAATATTAATCTAGCTAGTCAAAATGCATCTTAAACCAGGTGTAAACAGGGCTTTTTTTGTAAACTTCATCCAAATATCACCATATTTTAATAAAAATAAGCTCTTGTTTACTAGAAAATTATGAATATTACAAACTACATGATGAGGTACAGTAGATCTGAACTGGAGTAAAAAAAAATGTCAGTTTAAATTTTACACTTTTATTTTAAGTTTTAATTTATTTCAGTTGACATAATCAACCTCATTTTGTGAAATATTTTGTGCTTATTTGTTGTTGTAATTTAGCTGTCACAACTTATCCTACTATATAAGGAATACAAAAATGTTAATGAGGTAAATACATTCTACCAAATGTCAGAAAACACAACTAAAAATATAAAGTAGTGGTTATATCAACACTTAAATATTCATTTACTAGAATTGTGGCTTATTTACAAAGCAATAGGGCTGCACGATATTGAAAAAAAAAACGGACATTGCGATAATTTTTATTTCTGCGATAAATATATTGAGATATGAATATAAATTCACAATATAAAACTGTTTGGGAGGAATTTTCAATTTTAAATCGATTGGGATGATTTTGTAGGGGAGTGCATCTGCATAAAATATCCACAAATATATATATCAAAAATGACAACCAGAGAGTGAAATTCAGTAACTTTCAAGACCTTTTATAAGACTCTTTCAATACATGTTACAGTAAGGACATATGCATATTACAGTATATTTACTAAATACTGATTGTAAGAAACTAATCATAACTAAAACATTATTTATATACTGAATAAAAAATTGCTAAATAGCGCCTGTAGACCTGCAGAATTTTACCCATTTCATAAACTATACAAGACCCCAATATTCAGATATAATTCAGGCAAATGTTAGCAACTATACATTGTAGAATCCAAAATTATACAAAATGTAATATCTTGTACAAAAGCATTTAATACTTTTTAATACTTTTAAAGGGCCTTTAACCTCTCGAAAATGAACTATCAATTCATAATACTTTTTAAGACACCGCGGACACTCTGTTCATGGTTTTTGCTGGAAGATTACATTATTGAGGTAAAGAAATCCAATGATCAAATCTAAAGTAACACTGTCAATTCTTCATTTGACAAATAATTAAACACAATTCATCTTTGTTAAGGACCAAACTTTATCATATTTTTGTTCCCAAATGTTTTAAATTAGTTTTAAATCTTAAAACCTAATACATTATATTTTTTGTTTACATTTCATAATGACAGAATTGAGTTACACTAGTTTTTGCCTTGATTTACTCGCCGATATGTTCTGCGTAGTCCCCTATTTGTCGAGTGACAGCATTTACTAGGGCTGCACAATAAATCATTTCAGCATCGATATCGCAATGTGATCATTCGCAATAGTCACATCGCAAGTATATGCAATGGTGTGTCTGGATTTTAATTTATCATTTCGCAAGTGGTTTTTTTTTAGGCCTGTGACTGTGTGAGGGTTTTAAAAGCATTTAGGCATACAAAATTGGACTGTTTGTAACTTAAAAAAATGAATAACTAATTTTATGAAATTGTATATAAAAAAGAAGAGTATGTAGTATTAAAAAAGTTCTTTACTCAATTTATGCTTGTAGATTATTACAGTTTATGCACTCTTATACAGAATCTTCCAAGTCAATCTAAAATTATAGATTCTTTACAACTATTTATTCAGCTCATTTAGTGAACTTGTATTCATATTGAAATATATATTGCAGAATAAAAAAAATATCGCAATGTGTAATCTAGTATTTCCATTTTAAAAACTCTGCTTTGCAAAAAACCCCAAACTCTCTCCTTCATTCTCACTCTCTTCTCTGATAGGATGGGGGGACAAATCAAAGTGTCACAATTACCACAGCAATCGTATTTCATAAGATCGCTGGATCTCATTCACAATAACCATGGACTACAAATTTGCCATTTCTGGCCTACATTTTCATACATGCACTCCGCTCACACTCACACATGCTTCCTGATTACACTCGCACCACCTGAGGATTGTCAGAGACTGATTACACACTATAAAAACAACACACTCACTCATTCACATTGCCGAGTCTTATTTATCTGTAAGGTGACATTACAACACGTTATGCTGGTCTTGGTTTCCTGGGTTTTGATCTTAGCCTTGTTTATCCAGTGTTTCTGTTCAGCCGCCTGCCTTCTGACCTCTCGCCTGTTTTCTGATTACGATTCTGGACTGCCTCTAAACACCTGTTTGCACCCGTATTGACCATTGCTTGCCTGACTTCGAATAAATCTGCATGTGGATCCAAAACTTTAGTTGTCATCGTCACTCCCCAGGGTAACACAAAAGTTACAATGGGCCAACTTTGGCCTGCGGATCCTACTTTAGGCATCTCTGATCTAAAGAATAAGCACTAGTATCTAATGAATAATTACTAGTAACATGAAAATAGATACTGGTACGGGTTATAAGTCAAATGTCAAAACGACTTCCTATGACATAATATTAGAATTAGACTTTTATTACAGAAATAACAGAAATGTTTTGCTATTGATAATTCATGTGAACTGCTTCAAATGAGCAGCATTTATTTAAGATTCTCACCAATCGCAGACTTTTGAATGCACACACGCACACATACTTACTTGAGATTGTAGTGTTTCATGTCAGGAAATGGACAAAAATGATTGCCAATCCAATATTCAAAAGCATCACCATGGCAACCAGAATTGAGTTAGGACCCTGGGTAAAAAAAGACACGATGTGACAATTATAGCAACAAGCCATAAAACAGTGCAAATGAAACACATACCTGTACACCTTGAAATATTTTTAAAATATAAATATATAATACTACATAGCAAAATATAAATTTCTTTACCTGATGAGAATTTTTTTTTGGAAGTATCACTGTCATTTTCATATTTATATATCATGGCATTTATAAGAGCCTGTTATAATCCACTGGAATGAATGAATGCATTTGATGAAAAAACAGAATCTAATTTTTTTTGTGTTTTTGATAGTTTTGCTTTCAGGATTTGTGTATTACTCTGAAATTGTTTCAAAATAAAATAGGTTAATTGTACTTGATAAAATTTACACTTTCGAGTAAAAAAGCTTATTGGCAACAGGAGTTCAAGTATACCATTAAAATTATATTATGGAGAAAAGGCCAATATATATTTTACAAGTGATATATCTTTATAGAGAATTTGTCAAGAAATATGTTGACAACAATATGTGTTCAATACAAATGATTTTAAAAAGAAGATTGCAAGCAAAAACAGTTTTTATGTGTGTGTGTGCTAAATGTTTGGCTTTTTTGGTCTAATAGAAAGGAAACATTTAAATAAGATGTATAAGTGTTTATTTTATAGCTCTTTATCATATTATATCTATTTATATTATAAAACATACTTTAAAAAGCTGTTTTCATTCATCCATTCATTAATTCATTGATTCAATCATTCATTCATTCATTCATTTTCTTTCGACTTAGGGCTCTATCATACACCTGGCACAATGTGGCGCAAGGCACGGCACAATTGTTGTTTGCTAGTTTCAGCTCGGCGCAAGAGTCGTTTTGACTTTTTGTGCCATGCTGTTTAAATAGCAAATGCATTTGCGCTCATATGTGTGGCCATGGGCATTCTGATCTAAAAAGTAGCTGTGTTTTGGTGCGTTGCTATTTTGAGAAACTATAATAGTCTGTTCTTTAGACTAGAACAAAGCCGGTCTAAAGTCCAGCGCAGAGCGAGTTAGTTGTGCGCCTCGCTTACGCACTGCTTAATACACACAAGATGTAGAGCAATACACAAATATCTTTATGTATAAAAAATAATTAAAATATTAAGGATATATATATATATATATATATATATATATATATATATATATATATATATATATATATATAATATAATAAGAATATAAGGATATTAAAATATTACAAAACATATTTTCTAGCCTACATAAATATGAAAAACCACTGCCTTCATGCCTTCTTCACCTCAGGAGGCTTTTTCAGCTCATTCAATTTGCTTTTGTATAATGTTATCATTATTAGCAGTATTGTTTATCATATGCATATTTATATTTGTTTTAATTAAAAATAAGCTTAGATTTGCCCACCTGTCAGGTTTTAGACCATATGGGGCACAGCATGTGTATTAGGATATAACATAGTATTTTGAACACACTTTGTTATTATTGTTCATTTATTTTTTTGCTGGAAATTAGAACTGAATTTAGAAATAGTTTTGAAACAAATCTTTGTGCTTAACAAACAAAATTAATTATTAATAGGCTAATTGATGTCTGTGCATACAAGGTTTCCATATCCACGAGAGCGAAAGTGAAAGTAGATCATTTATCTCTCATTCTCGCGCTGTAGATGCTCTGCTTAACTGTTTTCCTGCTTGTGCAATGTGTAGTTTTTCCACTTACACTTACTTTATGTCCTGTAAGTAGCAAATGTGCCATGGCGTGACACAACTGGCTCTTAAAGGGAATGGGAGATGAGACTCTGATTGGTTTATTCTCAAAACACACCTATAACTCATTAAGAAAATAAACTCAACCCTTTTAGATCATGCGCCACAGCACACAGTGGATTTTTCCGTCCTTTTATTAGCAAAAATGGATTCTGACACTGATTCTGGCCCTGAAAGTGTTTGCGCCCTGCACTGTGCATGGATCGTCAAAATAGAGGCCTTAGTCTCTATTTCAGAGGTAACAACAGTGGAACGGCCCACCTAAAGGCTGTTTTCTCAAAATTAATTCATAAATCTTCATTTCAGCAGCACATAAACCACACAGTGTTATTCATATCTGTTATTTTGAAGTTATTCAGTAAAAACCTTTGACTTTAGTATGTTAATCAACTGCAAAGGTATTGTGAAAAACATTAGTTTTCTTTTTGTACTATATTGTCCAGCCATCCCAAGCTCACTGGAAATATGTGCCTCAGCCTACATTTTATTTTATTTAAAAAAAAAATAATGAAATATGATGTCCGGGTAGGTTTTGCTGCATGTTTCAGATGACAAATCCACTAGAGGGCACTGTCTACATTTTTTATGAATCTGAATTATGTTACTTAAGTATTTACTTTGTTTTGTGTTTTATTCAGATGCACATTTTGTCAAAGACTGTAAACCGTATGGGCAGAAATCAGCTGATAAAAACATAAACTCTAAAGTGACATATGCATGCTAGGAAATCATTCCGAAATTCAGCAAAGTCTGAATAAACTCTGATCTTTTTATTGACCTATTTTTGTGCTTTTGCTTAACTGAAATGGTGTAGCCTCTCGTTGACCTTAAGAGAATTCACACAGTTAGATTGTACATTAAAATAATTATTAAATTGGTCATTCTTAATTTCATATGATTGTTGCATTCATTTTCACTAAGTGTTGTTTTCTCGCATGTTTTATTTGGGCTGTGGCTACAGTTTAGCTAACCTGCTAACTCGCACTAAATTCATGCGCTGTCTGCATCTGCATTGATCGTCATGACAACAGCCATTTACGTTATACCTCTGCCACAAAACAAAAACTGCTTTATTCAGGATGAAACTGCCTTCAAGTGAAGCGAACATGTATTTTTGAGGTACATCTTTGCTTTAGAATTACTCTATGGGTTAACACAGCCATGGGACTGAGTGCATATTTTACAAGATAACACATTATCATTTGCCAGTCATATGTCATTACTTATTCACTCAGCGCTACAGTATACAGCTGAGCACCTGCATTTACTGCAACACCAACTACAACAGTAAAGCTTGCTATACAGACATTGGAGAGTGGATTATTTTAAACTCTGTTTTAAGCAAACTGTTCAACAGACTGGTTAAAAAGACTAGTAGTTTACCATGATAAAAAACGCTTTGCTAAATAATTGCACAGTCCGGCATTTTCAGTAGGCTGCTGTTCTTACAAGGGGATTGATTGTCAACATTTACTTGTAAATAAACAATGCATATCTAATTTTTGGTCTTCAATGGAAAATCTATATTCCATATTTTCTCGAGTAGATTTAGTCGACTAAAATCGTATGAAATTTAGTCAACTGAAACTAAAACGATTCAAAAGACTAAAATATGACTAAAACTAAAATGTCATTTTAGTCAAAAGACTAAGACTAAAACTAAATCAAAAATCGCTGTCAAAATTAACATTAATATGCTAGATCTATGTGTCTTCCCTGCAGGCACAGGACATCAACATGATGTCATATTGACGTACCCTAATATACCCCAACCTCGTGGGGATGTTGGATCTTATTATAAATGTAAATCAGGTTGACGTCTGAATCAAATGTCAGGCCTACGTCAATGTCCGATGTCCAACCTAAAATCAACCAAATATCAACGTCTAATCATGTTACAACTTGACGTTGTGTGGACGTTACCACCATGACGACTATCAGACATTGGATTTTGGTCCCTTTCCAACACAACCTAAAATCAACCGCAGCCACAGCCATATCACCCTGCAGCCCAGGAGCGGTTACTCACTGAAGCTAAGCAGGGCTGAGCCTGGTCAGTACCTGGATGGGAGACCACATAGAAAAACTAGGTTGCTGTCGGAAGTGGTGTTAGTGAGGCCAGCAGGGGGCGCTCAACTTGCAGTCTGTGTGAGTTCTAATGCCCCAGTAAAGTGAAGAGGACACCATACTGTCAGGGAGCGCCGTCTTTCGGATGACATGTTAAACCGAGCTCTGTGGCCATTAAAAATCCCATGGCACTTCTCGTAAACAGTAGGGGTTTAACCCCTGTATCCTGGCCAAATTCCATCCAATGGCTCTTACCATCATGGCCTCCCAATCATCCCCATCCACCAAATTGGCTCTACCTTAGTATCTTCACTCCCCCTATAGCTGGTGTGTGGTGAGCGCACTGGCGCCATTGTCTTGTGGCTGCCGTTGCATCATCCAAGTGGATGCTGCACACTGGTGGTGGTGTGAAGAGACCCTCATGATTGTAAAGCGATTTGGGTGTATGGCCATATGCGATAAGTGCGCTTTATAAATACACATTACATTACATTACAAATATCAAAATATCAATTGGACGTTGCAGGCTAGACATTGAATATTGGTCACCTGATGTTACGACCTAAATATCAACGTCTTATTATGTTGCATTCCATTCAAATGGACCTGTGTGCATTAATGAGTGTCAGAATAACTTAAGAACTTACAGATTCTTCCACCGTTGCTTCTTCAACCAGGTCCAAGCTGGCCTTCTTGGTTTCAGCTAAGCTCTTTGGTTTAATAGACTCTTGTTTCCTGATCTTGACCTCTGGTTTGGGAGTGGGTGTGTTGAGCGTTTTGGGAGGTGGAGGCATCCTGGCCAGACTGGACTGTGTGATTTCAGGCTCCTCATCTTCGGGCTCCTCTGGCGGTGGCAACTGCTTCATCGGCTTCACATAATAACTGTGATAGGCAGTATGAAGCTGCCCGTTACCTGTGCCCGCAGGTTTGGCCACGGGTTCAAGTGCTTTAGGAGGCTTTGGAGGTGGGACATCCTGCAGCTTGATAGTCTGAACTGCAAGAGGAGGAGGAGGAGGAAGAGGAGGAGGAGGTACGGATACTTTGGTGATTTCGGCCACAATGGAGGCTCTCTCTTCTTTGCTGATCTTGCGGGCTACAGAAGTGCTGTCTCTGCTGATCTTGCGGGCCGTTACGCTGTTGTCTTTGCTGATCTTGCGGCTAATGCTGGGGTTCTGCGCTTGGCTTTTCTGAGAGGTGCGGGGAGGGGATGGGGTCGGGCTTTGGGCTGGAGAGTGGCTCGGAGTCGTCCCGCGCCTGTAGAAAGGGCTACCTGAAGACTTCTTCTCCTCTTCTTTGGGTGCTTCTTCTTTAATCTCCTCCACCGGCTCACTGAACTTCTGCTTGATGTATTCCAGTCCTGTCAGGAAGATCATAAACAGTGTTAAGTGTAATTAGTTAAAATATAACTAGTTACTGTAATTAAATCACTTTTCTGGTAAAAAAAAGTAAAGAAAGGCATTGCTTTTTAGGTATTTTATAACAGTTAATAATATTTTTGAATGAAAAAAAAGCCAATAAGAAATTTGTCAATATATGGTGTGTGTGAAATATGATGTGATTCATTTGAAATGATTTGAGTTTTGATATATATATATATATATATATATATATATATATATATATATATATATATATATATATATATATATATATATATGTTAGGACTGCTTTGTTTTGGTCTGGTCTGTAATTGGTTGGGATCATCATCGCCCTTATTTAAACGCATTGCAAGAGTTCGTCTAGACCGCAGTTTTTTGATTGTTTGGTCAGTTATGCCCATTATGCTATAGCATTATGTTTTGTTTTAGATCCACGCACTAGCAGTGACAACACTTACCGCATCCATTCACTTGCATTTCACACTGATTAAACCTGCTGATACTGATGTTTTAATTATGTTATTTTCATATGTGTTAGAATAAATATCATGTTTGACTTTATTTCGCCGTGTCATCTCCTTTATTGTTACATCTTTGAGCCAGGTGTAACAATATGGAGTGCTCAGCATAATTAAGTACACTCCATTTTGAAAATGAATATTATTATTCATCTCTCAGTGAATATAGGAAATGTATTTTGGTGCATTTAAACAAAACAGATTTATTAAACATATATATTTATTAAAATAATATTTTTGTCACCAAACATATTTAGAAAGATAATACAGTTAAATTCAAGCAAAATATAGCAAACAAAAATGACAACTTACAAAATTTCGACTAATTTCCATTTTTTTGCTTCTCTTGATTTTTCCTCTTTTTTTTTTAAAATTTGTATTTATTATTTTTCTATAACATATACATTTGCGTGCTCTAGTTTTTGGACCGTTATCGTAAGTTATTTTGTTAGATAAGCTCCAGATTTGGCTTCAGTACGGACTAATCTAATGTGTGTGCACAAATATAATATTGTTTAGCTTCCTATTAAAAATATGAATTTGAAAAATAGATTTGCGAGGGGTGTAATCAAATCTGCTGAGCACTGTATTGCTTAACATTTTTTAAATAAAACTAAAATGTCCTGCTTGGCTCAAATTCAAAGAATTAAAAGTTATGCATTGACCTTTATATGGTTTTATGTTGCATTGAGTCAATTAAATCCATAACTTATTGAGTAATTAAAGGTATATTTCATACAAATTAATTAGAAAAGTAATTTCAAACAAGTCTGATAATGTATTTATTAATTCATTATTTTTTTAAAGTAACTTACCCAAAACTGATCAAATATCGGTAAGCAGAATTTGGCAAGCAATTATGACATAATTATATACATTTTAATTGTTAACACGTACATGACACTGTAAATAACTGTTCAATAACAGTATTTTTTTGTGCTTCATAGCAGGTGTTTTCTGTTTGTTTATGGTTATTCATTGCATTATGTGATCTTGATCTCCACTCTGTCAAATTCTGATGTTGAAAATTCAACACTACAGTCTAACAAATTCACTTTTATTGCTATTTTAGTAGTTTAAAATTATATATCATATAAGAAATAATATATTTAAAACACAACAGAAATGTACTGGCAGTTTACAACACCAATCTAGACAATATAGCACTTCAAACTATTAAAAATATAAATTAAAGTCACCTTTTCAACCTTTATAATTTCGAAAGTTGTTGGATGAAAGATCAAGAACCCATAACTCGATTTTAAACACTTAAAAAAAAGAAAAAATGCTAATTTTCAGTTATTTTTGTACAGTGTATTTAGGGCCAGTGATTAAAGCTGGGGATGTATGTTGGTAACATTTTACAGTAAAGTTCAATAGGTAACATTATTTAGTTAACTATGATATGAATTATTGTTAGTTCATAAACAATCAGCAGATAAGTTTTTTTATTATTTTACATATAAATACGAATTATATGCATACAAATATAATTTGTTACATGTTATATAATGTTACATTTTTTATATAATATAAATATAAAGCTCATGGGCGACACGATGGCTCAGTGGTTAGCACTGTCGCCTTTCTGTTGGCATTTCTGGGTGTAGTTTGAATGTTCTCCCCATGTTCATGTGGGCTTTCTCCGGGTGCTCCGGTTTCCACAGTCCAAAGACATGTGCTATATAAGTGAATTAAATAAACTAAATTGACCGTAGTGTATGTGTGAGAATGAGTGTGCATTGGTGTTTCCCAGTAAGGAGTTGCAGCTGGAAGGGCATCCGCTGTGTAAAACATACTGGATAAGTTGGCATTTCGCTGTGGTGAACCCTGATTAATAAAGGGACTAAGCCGAATGAATAAAATGAATAAAATGAATCAATATAAAGCTTAAAGATTGCACAAATTATTAAAATAAGATTTTAAATGTTAAAAATATAAATAAATACAAATGTTGTATTCAATATGTATCAATTAACCTTTGAAACAGTTCAGATGGTCACAGCACAACTAAACAAGTGATGCAATGCTGAGTTTGCATAATAGAGCTTTCAGAGAAAATCACATGGCTCCAACTAGCTTAAGCCCAAACTTTTTAACTGCAGTTTAATTGACGTGACATCTCTGGCATCCACAATGACCGGCTTCAAAGAGCGAGAGGCCATTCTTAACGTTTAAAAGGCTTAAAGTATCTGCTCCTGCTTGATAGCTTGTTTTTTTCTGTTTGATCTCAACTTTTGTTGTGAGTTCCTGACATTCTCTGCACAATTTACTAATCAAACACGCAATCTCCTGTCATTTACACAAGACACTCATATATTTGTATGACCAGCTATGAACAAGCTGAAGACAACTGTTCTTACCTTTCAAATATTTTACCTTTAAAGTTTCAGCTGTCCAAAAAAAAAAAAAAAAAAAAAAAAACTTTAGATTTTGTGGTTCTATTTTGCCAGTCCTTCATAAATACTCAATTGGCTCTTTGGTTTATGTAAATTTAGGGTTGTGTATTATACTGTATTTCTTGCACTATGTACTGTTTTGCATCTGCACAACTTTGGTTTACACTCCTTGCCATGTGCTCTTAAGTGTAATTTTATTGTTTACTAGTTTTTTTTACTTATAATTTTAGATTATATTATATCTGTTATAGTATTTATAGCAATTGCTTTTTGAAATACAAATTTTTATATTACTATCGTCTGTTAGGCACTGAAAGTAGGGTCTAGGGTAGCTAGGGTCTAAGAGTAATGCAATTTCGATTCTCTGTATGTCCTGTATGTGGTTGAATTGACAATAAAGCTGACTGACTTGACTTTGACTTGCTGATGTCACAAATCCACCAAAAGGTTGATTGGTCAGTAAAACATATATATATATATATATATATATATATATATATATATATATATATATATATATATATATATATATATATATATATATATATATATTAGAACTTTTCTATAATTATGTGTTTAAATATGCAATAGAGCCATTTTCATTAAATATGCACAAATTTACATACAATTTTAGCACAAAAATTTGTTTGTTGAGTGAAGTCAGGTTAAATTTTTTTTTTTAAATTATTTTTGTTTGGAGTATTTTGTGACATGGTTATTACATGTATTACAAGGATATGGTAAATTATGAAGACATTGCTGATGTCCCTGTTTCTCAAAATGCTTAAAAAATCATGCAGAATGAGTTATTTCAGAAAGTTTTCAGTATTGCAGAAACATTCATGGGAAGGTTGAGTTTAAAATATGATTGGGGTAGGGCAATAAAAAGAATGTAAAAATAATGTAAACACAACGTAAACAATAATGACAACAACATAAAAGCAACAATATCAATACAATGAAACACTATGGAATGTCCCCACAATTAACAAAAATACATTTGTGTGTGTGTGTGTGAGAGTGTGTGCGTGTGCGTGTGTGTGTTTGTGAGACATTTTAGTAGGGTTAAAGGTGCCTTATAAATAAAATCTGGCATATGCATAGATAAATAATAAAAGTTCAGTACATGGAAATGGCCATATCGTGCATCTCATAGGCCTGTCTCGATGTATATTTTTGGTGTACGATATATTACACCAAAATATATTGCGATAATCAATATTATTGCTATTTTAAGACCAGTTTATACCTGAATTATAATATAATATGATCATAATATAAGTACACTCTTAAAAAAGAACACTATAATAATATTTTATTCTTAAGGATATTTATTATAATTACAGTTATTATTTTAAAAAATTTATTAATTAGTCATTGGTATCAGAATGTGAAAATAATTCTAAATATATCATATCTTAAATAAGTAGTATTAAATGTTAACAAAAAAATAATAATAAAGTAACAGAGGCTGCGGTATCTGGTACCAGATCTTTTCTCAGTTGTCAGACACCCGCATCAAAATATATAATATATATATATATATATTATTATATATTGTATATATTATATAAGTAAATTATAGTAAAACACTAGTGTACCATACTGACACTGACAGCTTCAATGGAGGAAGAGATGTTGCACAATCAACTAAAATGTTGCTAGAACTGTTTTTTATGTATGGGCGATATATGTCGCATCACCAAAAACGATTGAGGTCATGTCCATGTATTGTGCGATAAGTCGATGTAATGATTATTTTGACAGGCCTAGAGCCTTAAACACCATTGTTTTCTCGTTCTCATGTAAATTCTGTGAGAGTAAAACCCTTGTGAAAAACAGGCCAATCAAAGCACGGATTGCATAGCTCATGGGGCTATTCTTTAGCACACTGACAAGTTTTGCATATAATTTAGGTCACATTTTACCTTATCAGGACCTGACCTCTCCACCACTTAATTCAAAAAGATCAGAGCATCTAGTCTGTTTGTTAAAATATTTTTTTGACAAATGAAGTATGTATATTTTGCACATGTTTGTTTCGGAGTACACCCTGCTGTTTGTGTGTGTGTGTGTGTTTGTGTGTGTGTGTGTGTGTGTGTGTGTGTGTGTGTGTGTGTATGTGACAGAGAGAGAGAGAGAGAGCTGCATCAGACCAGAGCTCATTTATATTCACAACCTTCCAAATAAGGTCAATAATTACTTTATGATTCTAGGCGTATTTTATAACGTAATACATGATCATATAATACCATTTCTGGAAAATCTTTAAAAGCCACATACCTATTATGTAGCTATTAAATGAACAATTTAACTTAATAATTCAATGAAGTATATGGCGCTCGTGTCTACAGAGCCTAAAATAAACTAAACTGAAATGAGGATTTATTACGAGTTTTGAGGAAACACACACAATTTCACAACCTTCAAATTTTTTATTATAATTGAAACCAATTAATAAAGTGTGTCAAAAGCCAATCTAAAAAGCGTAGTTTTTAGGATTGACACCTAGTGGTTGAAAAAGGTTTTGCAATCCAAATTCAAAATATTGGATACATTTTTTCACCCAGCCCCTCCTCACCAAAATCACACATGCAGGATGCCAGATTGATGACACAGACAGATACCTAGCATGCCTGCAGATTGAGCCTTACACTGTAAGCTGCTCAGATAATGTTTATGCTTGTAATACTTGAATTATTTGTAAAATAAATACCACCTCATGTGGATTTTTATAACTCTGAATCTGCATCGGTTGTCCTCCGCCGATCACATTTTCGGCTGCGCTTGCATAAAGTAAGACTGAAATAAAATGCACTGCATTTTCAACCAAGGCAACCTAGATTCGGAAATATAATTGGGTAAACTGGCAGTGGGCGGAGTTTAATAAACCAAAACAAACATTCCATGACAGAACACATCTTCTCAAAGCAGAATAACTGACTAAAGCAATTTGTTCACTTAGCATACCTGCAGGCACAGGACGTCAACATGATGTCATATTGAGGTTGTACCACAACGTATCCCAACATCTTGGGGACGTTGGATTTAGTTTGGAAATGAAAATCAGGTTGACATCAGAACCCAACACCAATCAACCATATATCAACGTCTAATGTTAAACCTTGACGTTGTGTCAGATGTTGAATTTTGGTCACTTTCCAACAGTCCAAAATCAACCAAATATCATTGTAATTTGACATTGTTATTAGACGTCAAAATAACGATGTCCTTAGAAAATGGCTAGACATTGAATTTTGGTCACCTGACGTCACAACCTAAATTAGACTGAAAAATGATGTCATATATGCACAAACAGTAGCATTACACAATAACTAAAGTTAAAAAAAGTTAAATCACAATCCAGCAGCACTTTAACGCATAACAAAACTAATTAATAGTAAGTATCTACTAACATTCAGCCTGACTTTCATCATATGGTGCCTCATGTTACAGGGCCTTGTGTACAGTGTTATTCTCTGAGCGACGCCAGGAACTGTTAATCTTGTAGTTGCTGAGGAACTTAAAATAAAGTCCACATAATGCTGTAAGATTGCTTTGATCTCTCTTTAATCCTCAAGCAAGACTCTGAAAGTGGACGATGCTACCCTGGGATGACACAGTAGTAAAATAATGTCTCAGATAAACAAACCCACAAATACCATCATTCAGTACTCACCCTTAACTTGTTTCAAAACGATTTAAAGTTCTTTTCTCTGTTGAATACAAAAGAACATACTTCTAACTTCTACATTATTTGTTTTAGCTATTATAGAAGTCAATAGTTACAGGTTTTCAGCTTTTTTCAAAATTATATTTTTTTGTGTGTAACAGAAATCATAGAACTGCTGATGATAACACAACAACGTAAAGCAAAAGAACAATCAAAACACAGCACCGCAAGGAAAAACTAGGGATGGCTGACATGAAACTGATGTTTCGACACAGTGTCGACATCCTGAAGCACAATTGTTTTAAAACACTGCACCGAAGCATCATCCGAAACACCAAGGTCACGTGACTAAGGTGATTCGGGTCACCCAGGTCATATGACTAAAGTGTTTTGAAACATCATGGGCCTCATGTATCAACGCGTATGCACAAAAACTTTGCGTACGCCAGATTTCACGCTCACTTGGATTTACTAACAATGAAATAAACGTAAGAAGGACGTTGGTCCACGCAAACTTCATGTCTGGCGTACGTGCATTTGTTGTGTGTGTTTATTTTATTTCAATTAGCGACTCCTTGAGGCAATTATGTTAAATTGCACACTACAAGGTATCTTTGAGCCGTGCAATGGCAGATGTATGAGACATCCGCATGTCTAGCAGGTATATAAGGTTTCCATACCATGCAGTTGACCAGCCAAACATTAAAGCGCAATTTGCAGCGATCGCCAGTTTTCCCAATGTAATCGGAGTGATAGACTCCAGGCATAAAGGCGCCATCTGAAGACGAATTTGCATATGTGAATCGGAAACATTCATGAGTTCATGATCGAAAGTGTCAAAACATGCTGCCATGTAATTTATGAGCTACACCATTCACGCTGCTGTTTACCACTCTCTTTAGTTTTGTTGTCTCTGTCAATCAAACAGTGATGGGTGGGAATCACTCAACTAGCTCATTCAAATGAGGTGTGCTATTTGCACATAGCCTAAATAGACACTACAAAATTTTACACCTTTACATCGGACCATTTATTTTTTTCACTCACAGTGCGATGTTCAGACCCAGCTACATTAACTGCGTCAGCTAAACTTTCAGATTTTTTTTCTTTTGTTTTAAATTCCGGAGGACGAACTTGCAAATAACAGTTTTTCTCCGGTCTACCTTCGAAAGGCGCACCTAAAATTAACATTCTGTTCAAAGTTTCTCTTTTTTCTTGCTTTTGCCATAAGTTTTTTATTTGGTTTTGCGAAAGTAGAGTTATTACCATATTTATCAGGGGGTGAAGGCAAGGAGGGGTTTTGCGCTCGTGCACGTGCGCTCATTTTCACGTTAAGTCGGAGTACAAAGAGAATATGCGTGGGATTCCGCGTACTCAGTGTTTCATACATCTGAATTTTTTACTGCGTATGCACATTTACAGCCTTGTACGTATGCAATGTTTTAGTATGAATTCAAAGCAAGTCTCTGAACATCAGGCCCCTGGTCACGTGACTAAAACCATTTAAAGCATCAGACATTTCAGAAGCATTTCGAGACCTGACAAATCTGGGTTTGACTTACAGGATCGAAAAATAATAATAATAATAATAATAATACAATAGTTAACACTTGAAATGGCTAAAATAAGACTTTCAAAATACGACAGGGTTTGAATTTGCCTAAGAAGAGTTCCAAAAAGTGGGTAAGACATAAACAGAAGCCAAAAATAAAATAAACAAGTATATAACAGGGTGAGAACGTGGTAAAATCTGAAAATGTGGTAAAAATCAGGTGAGGGCTTATCCATTTTAAAATTGTTGGTTGGGTTTATAGAAGTGGGTGGGGGGGTCAATCTGTGCTTTTGAAAACACTATCGGTTGGGTTTAGAAAAGGAGAAGGGGTGGGCCAGTCAATCGGTCAGTCAGTCAGTCAGTCAGTCAGTCAGTCAACAGCAGCCTCTGGTGGATTTATGCCAGAAGAGTGGACACGAATGGCTCTCCTAAAATAAATTTGAGATGAAAAAGCGTACACAGCAGCCTCTGGTGGATTTGCGAAAACAAAAACTGCAAAAAAAAAAAAAATAGTTCCTAGGATCTACTGTATTTGGCACTTTCCAAAGATGTATATAGCAGTACACACACACACACACACCAGACTTGTTCCTACAGTACATCCCAATTGGGAATTCATAAACATAATGATATTTCTACTATGCAAACCATATATTCTATCCCATTAGCACAACTCTACTCTTAAACACAACCCTCGCAGAAAACAATCTGCATTTTTACATTTTCAAAATACTTCATTCTGTGTGATTTATTAGCAGGTTTACCCACGAGGACCTCTATTTTGGTCAATTTTGATTTTGGTGACACAAGTCGCTATGAGTTTGTGTGCATTTAGGTTTAAGGCCCCATTGGGATATAAAAACACGTACATACATAGTCGTGAACACACATCACTGTGGCACCTGGGGAGTAGTTGGAGCTTCAGTGCCTTGCTTAAGGTTCTCATCACAGCCATGGTATGGAGAAATGGTTATTCCCTCCCCCCACTGATAATCCCTGGCAGTACAGTGCATGACTCAAACCTGTGACCAACTCTCTAACCATTAGGCCTTGACTCACTAATTAAGCAACAGAGCATTGAAAACTACTTGCTTCCTTAAAAGAAGATCTTACACCAAGATGATGAGGCATCAAGATGTATAAAGAGGACTGTCATGTTGTCACGAGAAATTGAACTCCAAAAATAAGTGGCAGCAAAAGAACCTGACGGCTCGAAATCAGCATAAGGCATTTGACGGAGATCCAAAGGCCTCTCTTATGACATGAGGAGGATTATGAAATCTTTTCACCCGCTGTGAAGAGACAACTCAATTAGCCCTGATGGCACTAAAGCGGTCATTGTTTTAACATGTAGCAGATCACATTTAGCGACAGACACAAACAAACCATTCTGCGATAAACATAATCATTCAGGCTGCACAGGGCTGCACAATATTGGAAAAATCTAACCTTGTGATTTTTTTTTCGCAATATATATTGCAATATTACTACAATTATTACTACAACTACCAGATGAGATAAATAGTTATTTGGGAATAATTTATAATTTTAGATTGATTGTCATGATTAAGGGACTGATTATAATAAACAATCTATAAGCATAGATAAATACAATAAAAAGATACAAATTAAATAAACAGCATTTTACTGTTTTTCGAGGAGTCTAACAGTATTCAGGTATAGGTTGTTGGTTCTGGTGACACACGAAATTCAGGTGGAGGGCAGGAAGTAAAAATCTGAATGGGAGACAAAGAGGAAAGTCCGTATTTTTGTGATTTATACCATATTTTAAAGGAGATATAAATAGAAAATAAGCACATATGTTGGGCATGATCCTTATATCATGAAGAGGGCCGAGTTCTCAACTAAACTAAAGTTTATATGTCTGTCATCGAGGTGGTAGATAGTGTACAAGCTATTACACTACATGACAAATACTTTAGTAAATACCATAGTGTTTGGTAGCATACTATAGATAATTACTTGAATTAAACTCTCATAGTAATTATATTATTGCTGTGGTATAACACAACTGTAGTAATAAACAAATTATTTAAAAGGCTTCATTTTTTATCGCTTTAGTTATACACAATCAATATGCCAGTTTACACTAACGTTACTTATTACAGTTTATCAGTTTACTGATATACAGTATTCTGTAGCATTCATTAACATTATACACTTTATTATGTGGTTCAAAAAGATATTTATGATAAATCACTATAATGTTAGTTTTTCCTATATCTTCAAGACATCACAAAATAGGTGAAAGCATATAAAAGCATGGATGCATAGTTATTAAATTATTTATCTATTTTTGTAAGGGGGAATAAACTTAATGAACTTTCCATCAACAAACATTCACCGTTGCCGCGCATGTTGATGTTCACATTACAGTTGTTTTTTCTCATGAATGCGGTTCATGACCATTTGAATAACATTACTGACAAGATTAACGCACCCAAAAAAGTTTTTAAAATCGAGAGCGCGCAGGGCAAACTTCACTACTCAACGTAAAACACCAGTAAAGACATAGCTAGGCCTCTATATAATCTTTATTAGTGCTGCCAAATTAATTATTATGTTCAAAAAAAGCTTGTACACATGATCGTATAGAAAAAATGTTTACTCCATTAAGCCTTTTCTTCTGTTTTTCAGCCAGTTTCTTTAACTTTCTCCCCTTTATGAGTAAAAACTTTGGGAAGTCTGTAAAAGCTGTTTAGCATTTCTTATTTTGGCCTATTTAAACAATCATAAACAACATAAAACAGAAACATTTTGATTTTTTGATAGCGATTCCTATGTAAAAGAATCACTTCTTGCCATCAGTGCTTTTCCAAGGCCGGGTCGTGGAGGCAGCAGGCTTAGGAGAGAACTCCAGACTTCCCTCTCCTCAGACAGTTCCTCCAGCTCCTTTAGGGGAATCCCAAGGCATTCCCAAGCCAGCAAAGAGACATAGTACATCCAGTGTGTAGTGGGTCTTTCCCTAGGCTTCCTCCTGGTGGGATTTGCCTGGAACACACAGTCCAGCAGGCATCCAAAACAGATGCACGGGCCACCTTAGCAGACTCCTCTCGATGTGGAGGAGCAGCGGCTCTACTCCGAGCTCCTCCCTGATGACAGAGCTCCTAGTCCATAAGAGTCCGTCCTGTCACCCAGTGAAGGAAACTCATTTTGGCCGTTTGTATCTGAGATCTTGTCCTTTGCGGCATGACCCATTGAACACTTGCTTGTATTCTTCTGCATGTTTCAGTTTTTGTTGCCATTTTAAAGCATTTGAGACTATTTTAGATGAGCATTCTATAATGCGCTGCACTGTTCTTTAAAGTTCATTTTGACTTAAATGAAGTTGGTCTTGTTTAGAAAGACAATTTTTATGTCCTAATTTATAAATAACTCTATTTTATAACACTGTGTGACACATTGCTGATCTTCTACCTTAATTACAGAATGAATGAATTCTCTCACTAATTTGCTATTATTTTTATTTAACATTCTTCTTTTAAAGCTTTAGTCAGGGATTCAGGATGAACAGCACACATGATGCAACTTTGGGCTCTGCGGTTTTTCTATTAGACTACTGCATTCACAAGTAAATCATTTGCAATGCACAAATATCACTATTGCTCATAACAGTGGTTGAAGTGGTTACATGAATTGAGTGTGAGTGTGTGTGTGTAAATGGCTTGTTTGTTTATGAGAAAGTCACAATTGTGAGTATTACTATTAAACAAACAGCAACATGGTGACTGTCACCTCAAAACATGAAGGTCACTGGTTCGAGTCCTGGCTGGGTCAGTTGGAATTTCTGTGTTTACTGAGTTTCCATGTTCTCCCTGTGTTCGCATGGATTTCCTCAGGGTGCTCCGGTTTACCTCACAGTCCAAAGACATACGCTATAGGTGAATTGAATGAACAAAAATTGGCTGTAGTATATGAGTGTGTGTGAGAGAATGTGAGTGTGTATGAGCGCTTCTCTTTCTTAACTTAAAAAAATGTCTTTGGCATTATTATAAAATAAAAACGAATCAAATATATTATCATCTGTTGCATTAATATTTCAATTCACCCCACTACTGTGAGCATATACTTATCTTACATGACAGACAGCCTCAACTGCACGATAAATAAATGCCTGTATTTTTAAATGAATAATGTTTATGTGATCGTCCCATTCCTGAAGGCTGAAGTGTAATAAATAGAGAAAGAGCGAGTATTGTGGGTCACAGGTCAGGGAAACACCTGTCCTCTGTGCACCTTGCACTGTTGAGGAGCAGAACAGAGAAGATTTAGAGAAGAGGAGGTGCAGTCAGAGTTCACACGTCCCACTGAAGGAATGGACAGCTGCTCCCTGTCCATCCTGCCATTCCAACCATCCCCGCGTAAAGGACACACTCGCTCCAAATATAGCGCAATTAACGTCACTCTATAAAGCTGGTGGAGTGGACCATTTCAGATGAGGCCTGAAGACAAGCATGGGCGACACTGAAACGTTTTTACTCTTGTGTTACAAAGGCATACTTAACCTCTGCACTAATCTGCCATAAGCCAGAAATGTCAATTACGGGCACTGGTGTTTACTCTGCTGAGCGTGATGTTTGAGAGCAAGCAGGAGAACCAGGCAATGCTGGGGATCAGGTGGATCAGGACAGATCATAGCAGAAAGCCACTTTGTTTTTACACGACACTTTAAATGACTTATGAAAACAACAACAAATTAAAAAATAGATATAATATGCAGTATATAAACAAAATTGTTCATAATTTAATAGGGATGTAACGGTATTGTAAATACCGTCATACCGCAATATTAATTTTTTTCGATATTACCGTAGTCGCATGACTCGGTAAAACTATAGGTCTTCAGAGAAAATTTGCTCAGGCGAATGAAGAGAACGGGAGGTACCGGAAACTACAATTCCCATCAGCCCAGGCTTGGCCATAATCCCTTGCGGTCTGTTGTCGCTACAGATCCAGTAATGCGGAAATGGAGTGTGCTGCTAGAAGCGGGGATCAAAAAGAGCTGGAAAACCCTAAAGCGGGTGTTGTCGCCGTGCGCGTACTGAATAGTGGTGTTGTCGCGCGAGTTCTTATCAGCTGTGTTGTCGCGCGCGTACTGAATAGCTGTGTTGTCGCGCAAGTTCTTATTAGCTGTGTTGTCGCGCGAGTTCTTATCAGCTGTGTTGTCGCGCGCGTTCTGATCAGCTGTGTTGTCGCGCGCGTACTGTAAAGCGGGACGGAGGGTATGTCGCGTGCGGGGGCACTTTTGATCATTTTGGAAGGGAACTTTCTATCCAAGACTAAAAAGGGCATGTGCACTGCACAGGTTGAGCACTGTGTGTGCACGTGCCTGCAAGTTGGGGAATACGACTAATAATCATTCATGGGGACTGCAGAAACACAGCACACTGTTCAGATTAATGCAGACATGAGATCTCTATCTCACTCATGGCTTGCCCTCTCAAGTGGGGAAAAGACAATGCACAACGTTACCCACTGCTGTCAACCTGGGCCAAGTCATATCTCTCTTGTCCCAGAAACCTCAGTCCCAAATGAGAGGGTTTTTTTCTGTTGCAGGGGACATTGTAAATACCCAGAGATACCAGCTTTTACCAGATTATATTTATATGATAATTTTCCTTTAAACCCATCTCTATCTAAGTGAGTGAGTGATTAAATGTTGAATGTGATGAGTTTTTAACAATACTAAATTGAAACTTAATTTTTTTTACATGGTTTAATAATTTTTTGTTATTAAAATTAAAGTTCCTGTTTTAAAGCTTACAGATAGATGGCTAATTTGTATGTCATTGACACTTTTGGCATTTTTTTGGAGTATTTTCATAAGTTTTGTTTTTTCCTGTAAATGATTCAATAAATACCGTACCGTGACATTCATACTGAGGTATTACCGTACCGTGAAATTCTGATATCGTTACATCCCTATAATTTAACACTAAAGGCCAGTTGCTGACTGAATTAATGGCAGGTTTTTTGAAAAACACAAAAAATGTTAAATACAGCTTATACTTTCCTCCGCCTCTGTCCATAAGGGATGGAGGCGATTTTATTCTTCTTCAGTAGAACATTAAAGGAATACTCCACTTATTTAAAATATTTTAATATTGTTCATTTTATGCCTCCCCCTATAGTTAAACATAGGTCTAGACATTATAATATCATGAATCATTATGCTATCATGTTTCATAGATAATTATTGAATAATTTTTAAAAAAACATTTAGGAATATTAGGATGTTTTGTTATTTAGCCAACATTACTAAGGCAAATCATTTTAATATTCAAAACGTAAAATATTTAAACAAAATATCTGATCTATTCATAATAAAAGAGACATGAGTGCTAAAGAGACTCTTAAACTTGATGAATAAAATGTTACAAAAAGTTTACAGTTGTAAAGGTAGGTCAACATCTGTAAGGTGTCAATATTAAGGATACAGTAAACATCAAAAACAAATTATGATCATCAAATCTGAGCTTTCAAGTAAATGGACCAACTATCATTATTCAAATACATATTGCAACATTACAAATTGTGGTTGAATGACTATATTACCCCTATGCTAAAAACTTTTTCAAATGAGGAGCAAAGTCCTGGGATGCACAAGAAAAGAAACCTAAAAGCCACTCTGGAGACACCCGTACATCCTTTTTTATTTACAGTCTCCTCGCTGCTGCTATATGACACTCATTTTCGCATGTGTTGTTATTCTGATCTGAAGCAAAGAGCTTAGAATCGCAAAGAGGCAACAATAGAACGTTCCATTGCAATATCAGTGTCCAGCAACAGCCCCGCAATTCCACCATTTTGGAGTGAAAGTGATCGGCTGTCCATTGGATCTTATTGCTGCCGCAATGACAAGCAGCTGCTTTGTTTTTTTATTTATTTATTTAAAAACTGCATTAAAGTGAAATACAACCTGAAAGACGACAATACAATAGTTTCTATCACAAGACTGGTAACCATCAGCAGTTTTTATAGTTTTTTTTACAGACTTAATGTGTAAATACCCATACTTGTTTCTTGTTTTGTGAAATTACTTTAAGGTACTTTAATTTAATAGTTTACGCAATAATATAATACAAATTAATACTCACCATTCATTGAGATATTGTGGGCTACTCATTTATGCTAAAAGCACTCTATATATATATATATATATATATATATATATATATATATATATATATAGAGAGAGAGAGAGAGAGAGAGAGAGAGAGAGAGAGAGAGAGAGAGAGAGAGAGAGATGTAATTAGATTTTTTGTTTCATTCTTTCTCAAGTTAGTAATCTTTGCTGTTGTCCCAAATTTTCATTCCAAAAAGGTCGCTGCATGACACTTACACTAGCGGCATCAGGTTGCTGTTTACCAAATTGCAACAGATTGTCGCCTCTAAGTGATTTTATGCTCTTTACCTGAAGTGACAAGTGCAAGCATGTGGTTTCCTTCACCATTTTCTATGGCATCTCTTGTTACTAGGCGACCATCAGTTGTTTTCTCAGAGGATGACAAAAGAACAAATTATTGGTGCAGCACTGCAGTGTTTGGATGTGCTGTGTTTGTCTGAGATAATTAGTCTGCCGTTATTGAAATGTGTATATTCCACAAACTGTAAAGCAGATAGTTATTTCTACACACATGAATCGGTGTGCGCATCTGGCATTCGAAAAAGCTCAGATGTTTTTTTAACTAGGTGTACCTGGAAAATACACGTCACGTGCTTGCACATTATATGCGCAACGTGCGAGTCATGTGCCTCCATTGCAAATGACAAATTTACACCCTAAGCTTATCGGCATTACTTCCAATGTGCACACTCAGCAGCCACATTTTAATAAAACCCAAGCACTTCATACCGAACTTTTTTTTTTTTTTTACAGTTATTGATAATAGTGTTCAGTCAATAAATATTAATACCAATTTTATCACAGAAGCTATTTTTTGATCTCTTCAGTCAGCTTGGTCGGTGCACTTTTATCTCAGCTTAGAATAACCATGGAATTGGATTAGACCATTAGCATCTCACTTCTGTAGAAGAGTACTAAGAAAGACTGAAAATTGAAAGTTTCTATTTTCTAAGCTTATATGTCTAGGAACTATACTTTAACTCTGGCATAAAAAAAAGTGCTGCCATATCATAGCTGTGGCAGTGCAAATATATTACGTTGAGCCTTAAACAGGAAGCTTTAAATAGGAAAATCTTTAAAAACTTTTTTGAAAATGCATTAGTGAGATGCTAACAGTCTTCTTTGATTCAGTGATCTATGTTAAGATAAACATACTTCTGCCAGACTCAGTGATCATTTGAATGGATTTTTTTTTTTTCAATTTAACTGCTTACCTCTAGGAGGGTTATAAAATGAGCCTATTTGTTCCTTTAAAGAAGGTTTTCAAAAGCTGAAACTGTGGTCCTTGGTAATTCATAAAAAGATAAATAAAATAATAATTGAAAAAAATATTAGGCAAATAATAACAATAATAATAAAATAAAAAATTCAAAACAATTAGCCTTTTTATTATGTTTTTTAACAGTATTACCTGTAATTCACAGCCTCATCTGGAGCAAGAACTTTATGATACACTTAATGTTGTCATAGCTGGCTAAGGTCTAAATAATCATTTTCTACTCACCAGCCAATTAAGTTACAACTTTTTTAAAGTTACTGGCCATCCACCCATCATAAGTCATGCATATTAATTAATTAATAGTCAATTTACAAAGTGCTGTTATTTGCATTTTATAAATCACCAAGAACCACAGCTTAAGCTAAAAATCTTCTTTAATGTTCTACTGAAGAAAAAAAATAAATCATCGACATATAGCATGGCCTGTATGCTTGAGTAAGTGTTTTTCTTTTAAGTTCTTGGTGAACAATCCAAGTCAGGTGCATTTTCATCCATCCAACCACAAGCAGATGACAATGAATACAGACATGAACCAGGAATTTCTTATTAACATATAATAAACTCACCTACATAAACAATAACATTTGCACTTTGAAATGTGAATGTCTTTCTAGTTTTAGTGCGCAGGTTATATTCTAAAAACCTATCATATTAAATAAACACATGGCAGTTGGACCTCAAGTGTGTTAGTCATTAAATCTGGTGACATTTATTATAGACTCATTAACAAATTATATTCTCTCAGGGATTAATCTAATCAGAAGTGCCTCAATCATATGGGCATGTTTATTTAACTTGACTCATATCTTGTTCGGTGTAGTAGTGTTAGCTCACTGAAGACCATTAATGTACTACAATTTGTATTATTTACTCTATTTTATTAGTTAGTTATTTATTAGTTTATTTATATAGCACATTTTTTCACAACCCAACATTGCTTTAACTGCTGAATGTAACTTATAACTCCGTGAAAAACAGAGTTTTCATAAACAATGGATTAGATAATCTGAATCTGAGATTTCGGAATGGTTAGTTATAGTTGTTGAGGGATTATAAGTGTGGGTTGGACGGCGAAGGTTAAGAGTGGGGAGCCTTAGAATCATCATAACTTACTGACAACAGAACATTATTATGTTTTTTTGTGCAGACATTGTAAATCTCTACCTGCTACTAGAACCAAACAGAAATGGGAAGAGGAAACATGAATATTAAGGGTCAGTAATATACAACAAGATTCTCATCCTATGTTTTTAGCGGAGCAAAATCTAAACACATTTTTCCACATGATTACAGAAAAGCATACAGTAGATTTGTTTTTTTTTTTAATGCTTTTTGTGATGCACCGATTATAGATGCACTAGTTATTAGATTTGTCTCCTTGAATTCCTTTATATTCTATTACATTTCACCACCATTTTAAAATGTCCTAAAATAATAAGTTTCTAATAATAAAAATTGTATTTGTTTATACTTCTGAGTAAAGTTATTTATATAAGAGTAAGAAAGTAAGGGGGGAAAGGATATATAGAGCTTCAAGTCTAGCAACACTCCTGATCACGAATATTAATAAGCTCTGAAATACACGCATACAAAATAACCATACTTCAGTTATCAAATTTAGAAGATTCCTTGTTAAATGACAATCTTTTCAACTAAATTAGTATATTCTGTTGTCAAAAGGATTGTTTTTATGCCAATAGAGTACCCTAGTTTGCTCCTGAGTTGTGTTATGGATGAAATATAGGGTAAATTACAATTAACCTAACACAAGGGCAACATATAGATGTATTTAGATTCATATGTTGTCATATTAACGTATTTAAAATATAATCAAGAGTTAATATTAACATTCACATAAACAGAGGATTTTTATAAAGTGTACTGGCGTCATTTTACATCAGACAACTCGCGGTAAGTACTGAGTAATATGACAATGCATAACTGTGCATTAAACAAATATATTCACAGGTTAACATGTTTGTGTTGCCTCATTACAAATGTAAAAATGTGAAGAATCTGCTGCCTCATCACAAATGTCACAATATACATGTTAAACTACAAAAAAATATGTTAACCAGGCCTTGTGCCACTTCAGGTTTGAACTGAATTAATGTATAAGACGTTTATTCCATATTTTGTGTTTTGAATCCATGGTTAGGCATGGCTGCTGCTTCTTAAAACTTCAAAATAAAAGTCACACAAACATATTAAGTAAAATCAAAGCTTAGATAAACTTGTCATTTCATAAAAAAATGTCATTGCTGTAATCTCAGTACAAAATGTTGTGGCAAATCAAACGCTTCAGGGGGTGTGCATATTCAGGATACTCACAGTATGTCTTTTCATGTAGGGAACTCTTATTATTCAGCTATGGCTATATAGATATATCCATATTTACATTCTATAGCACATTTAAAGACTAAAAAGGGAAAATCAGGCCACCACAAAAGTAAAAACAGCAGATCTCTGGAAAAGGCTCAATTTAATTAAAATCTAATCTCCCATGAGGCACTCACACTTTACAGGTAGCCGTAAGACATAATTCATGTTTACAGTCACACATCCCATCCTGTTCTGGAAGGTGAGTTCTAGTTATAGACCTGCAGAAGATTATGTACCATAGCCAGAGTGAGTCTGACCTTTCTCCCTTGACCTCTGTGTGTGGGCTTCACTCCTGAAAACTGAGAAGTGTTTCTGGGACCTTTTCCATGAGAGGTGAGCGGCACAATAGAGCTGTAACTCGCCATGGCCACTTTTTATCTGAATCCGTTTACTGATAGCAATTCGCCACACGCACAGCACACTCAACCAGCCTGACATTCCTGATCCAGAGAACATTCTCTGCTTGATGTGGACAACATTCTTTGGCTGCTGGCGGAAATATTTCCACAGGGAACTAGAACAATTACTGAGGAGCCGTTGAATGGTAGCGATCTGTGTTGTTGAGTAATACATTTGATTTCTTTAGAGCAGTGTGTAATATATATTTAAAGAGGCAATATAAAGTGCTCATCTGAAAAAAAGGTAAATATTCTTGGCATGTTATTATTCAGTGTACATCTCTTGTCCTACAGAATAAAAGTAATAATAATAATGAAATAATATAGTATCTGAATGGCAATTCTAGATTTAAAATCTTAATTAAAAAAAAAAAATATATATAAAATAAGTTATATATATCTGTGATTTTATATATAAGAGATGTCACATCCATAACAAAACTTTTTCCTCATAATTGTGAAATTATATATATATATATATATATATATATATATATATATATATATATATATATATATATATATATATATATATATATATAAGCAATATGACATGAGCAATATGACACGAGTGGCATAGCAATATGGCTGTTTATTAGCACTGGTGGGAGGTGTGCATTGACACGAGGCCACAGGCCGAGTGCCTTAGTGTCCCACCAGTGATGATATACATCCATATTGCATTGCTACGAGTATGATATTGTGTTTATACAACAGTTTGTCAGCATAATCATGTGTATAAAAAAGAAAATCAAACAAGGAGAGTCTAAAAACCCTTTTGTGTGATGAACTACTTTCTTCTGCAATTTATTTACATGTGCAGCTGACCAGAACAGCAGGAACTGTTACTAAATCAGCAACGCCCTTTCAGAGCTAGTGTTCGAATAATTCTCTAGCATAATGTCTGAAGTGATGACAAAACTAGTATTTTTGCTCACATTTTAAGATTATAATGCTAAATGGCATGAAATGCCATTAGTCTACAGAGATATCTCAAAGTATTTCTTTGTTGCAATTGAGATATCACAATAATTAACCCCCAAAAAGCCGAAGCAATGCAAACACTACCAAATTACTGTTGTGTCTGCGATAAGGAAAATTGCTTAACATATACGGGCATTTCTTCTTTATCTCTGTTCACTGAACTAGTCTGCAGGAACGAAAACAGTAGATTCATTAAAAACAAACAAACGGCCAACGAAACAGTAACTAAGGCATACATAAAGAGTCTCCTTCACCGTCTTGTGGATGGTACTGTATCTCCAAATTTATAAATATTTATGGAAGGCAATCTAAACAACATACTCGCCTTAAAAAGTCTCAAAAGTACATTATGTTTTCCAACAGCTAACAGCTGCAATAATTATCAAACTCATTCATTCATTTTCTCATTCATTCACTTGTATATATATATATATATAGTTGAAGTCAGAATTATTAGCGCCCTGTTTATCCCCCCCCCGATTGTTTCAGCACATTTCTAAGCATAATAGTTTTTAAAACTTATTTCTAACAACTGATTTATTTTATCTTTGGCATGATTACAGTAAATAATTTTTACTTGATATTTTTCAAGACACTTCTATACAGTTTAAAGTGACATTTAAAGGCTTAACTAGGTTAATAAGGTTAACTAGACAGGTTAGGGTAATTAGGCAAGTCATTGTATAATGTTGGTTTGTTCTGTAGACTATTGAAAAAAAAATAGCTTAAAGGGGCTAATAATTTTGTCCCAAAATAGTTTTTAAAAAAATTAATAACTGCTTTTTTTCTAGCCAAAATAAAAGAAATAAGACTTCCTCCAGAAGAAAAAAATATTATCAGACATACTGTGAAAATTTCATTGCTCTGTTAAAAATCATTTGGGAAATATTTTAAAAAGAAAATAAAAATCAAAAGGGGGCTAATAATTCTGACTTCAACTGTATATTAGTGCTGTCAAAATTAAACAACTAATTTGAAATATTAAATGCGTAAAAAAAAAATGCATGCATTTAACGTAGTTGCAGTTTTATTTCCTGTTGTGGCCGACATGTGTTTAATGTGCAAAGCAATATGGATAAGACCAAGGAAGCACTTTTAGAAATAAAGTTTCAGTATAAAACAATTAATATCACATTAGGCTCTCCAGCGTTTTCTCCAGAGGTTCATCTAATTTCGTATGTTTCATTTTTAATCTTTTGACTTTTGTTTTAATGGAATTTGATACGGCATGGCGTACAGAAAAAATAAACCTCTGCATTTCGTGACAGGTTGTCTTTTAAGGTAATCAAAAATCACTGTTTATATGGTAGACTCTTAATAAGAGTATTATCTAGTCATATTAAAGTAAATATACTCTGTGAAAGTGGCAGATGATGTCGCAAGCTGTCAAAGACAGAGTATTCGTCCCCGTCATTTTTTCTTGCTCAAAAAAAAATTATGATGATGGGAAAGGCTATGGTTTTGTGTTAACATAGCCTAAAACTAAAATGAAAAAATTAAACAAATATATTAAAAATATTATAAAAACCACAAAAACACACAACCGAATAAAGTAACTAAAACAATAAGAGTATTACAACTACTTAACTATATATATATATATATATATATATATATATATATATATATATATATATATATATATATATATATATATATAAATATATATATATATATATATATATATATATATATATATATATATATATATATATATATATATATATATATATATATATATATATATATAGTCTAATAAGTAATCGCAGTCAAAGAGGGTAAAAAAAACTTCTCGATTAGCTATGGAATAACATTCATGTCTGTTTGTACTCCAGTTTCAGACTCAGCAGAAAGTTAGCTTTAGGTGTGAGGAGTGGAAGGCTTTCATCATGGATTTTTGAGTGTTATTTTCAGGGTGTGTGTGGGAAAGACAAGCTCTTCTTGTGTGAAACTGTACCTGGTTGATGGAAGCTTGGAGATAATTCACAAGCCACAGCTCTGGCTAAATCTGACTCCTGACATGCTGCGAGAGCGGCCTGGTCTGCTGCTTCACTCTTAGTCCGTGCGTGGGACGTCCTGCACACAAACACACAGTAGAGAGCGTTAATAGAAGTTTTACAGAATTCAAATTTTATAGACAGAAAGAGGCGCTTTAAGGGGTTCCTTGATTATGATTTAGATTTTAAAACTTGTGTAACGCGGCTTTTTGAGCATCAAAAATATCTGCAAAGTCACAGAATTCAATGCTGCAAGTTCATTTCAGTGCAAAGAATTCAGATTTTTAAGAGATAGTTCACTCAAAAATTTAAACTCTGTCATCGTTTACTCACTCTTCACTTGTTCAAAATCAATTTGAGTTTCTTTCTTCTGTTGAACATAAAATAAGATATTTTGAAGAATGCTGGTTGCTGGCACTCATTGATCTCTATAGTAGTTTTTTTTATTACTATGAAAGTCATTGGGTGCCAGCAACCAACATTTATGATTCAGCATGAATCAGAATCAGCATATACGAATACAACAAAATGCATTTTTTAAGCGAAGCATGAAGATTACAGGTTCAGTGCATCTCTTCAAAAATTGCTGATTGACCACCTCTTTGAAAGTGTGTTAATTAATATAACCAAACATCACAAGTTGTTGCTTTCACCACATTATTGGATCGCGGCTTATTCTACTTAAGTGGAAACATACATCGCCACCTTCATATTAGATCATACCATAAATTACAGGTTAAAAGATCTCTAAATTTCACACGCAATGCAGGCCATTACTAGCAGTTCCACAGCAGTGGACCAATATTTTTTTTTATTTAATAAATGCCACCTTGATGAACAGAATAATTTTTCATTAAAATATTTTCATTAAGAGGGTCTTTAAAAACTTTTTAAAAACATGTAAATCTTTAGATTTTATTGATATTATTGATCTTGAAGTAGAAGAGGAATAACCCTTTTATTTTTGGTCATTTGTACTTGGTTTCGTCGTATGTTTATGACGATAGGGGTAGAAGATATATGGAATTGGAGTGGGATAAAAAGCAGAACTTTTGCTTATGTTTTATATGTACAGTTGAAATCAGAGTGATTAAACCCTATTTGATTTTTATTTATTTTTTAAAATGTTTAACTGAGCAAGAACATTTTTACAGTATGTCTAATTATGTTAAATATGTTTTAACATTTTTTAAAATCATTTTAAGATTATTAGCCCCTTTAATGAAGATTATTAGCCCCTTTAAGCTATATATTTTTTCAATAGTCTGCAGAACAAACCATTGTTATACAATAACTTGCCTAATTACCCTAACATGCCTAGTTTACCTAATTAACTTAGTAAAGCCTTTAAATGTCACTTTAAGCTGTATAGAGTGTCTTGAAAAATATCTAGTCAAATATTATTTTCTGTTATCATGGCAAAAATAAAATAAATCAGTTATGAGAAATGAGCTATTAAAACTATTATGTTTAGAAAATATTGGAAACATCTTCTTTCTATTAAATAGAAACTAGGGGATTGGGGGGAAGGGGGGTCTAATAATTCAGGGGGCTTAATAAGTCTGCCTGAAATGTATATGGTGTTGTATCTGTACAACATAGGTTAATAAATAAATAAATAAATAAATAAATAAATAAATAAATAAATAAATAAATAAATAAATAAATACACAAACAAACAATCAAACAAACAAATAATTAAAAAAGTGGGCTACTAAAGTTTTTTTCAATTCTAAAACATGGATTTGCAGCAAATCTATGAACTATATAAATACTGTATAAAGTGTGAGAGGATAAGTGTTTTGTTCAGTGCTTGGACCAGTTAGTGCTGGTCTTTTGTACTGATGTGTCCTGCATGTGGTTGTGTTTCGGTTTGTGTTTAGATGCTGCAGATTCCTCTGCCTAAATAGTACTATGGGGTGTGCTGAGCCCTTTGGTTTTGTCGAATTTAAATCCTGCTTTTGCAAATGGATGGGGACAAAGAATTTAATCCAGTCAGAGGCCACAGACCAAAGGAACATCTCTCTTACTCAGCAGACAACATGCAGCCTATCTAGTTGTACACCAAGCAACATAGTCTATTTAAGTGTTTTTCTGTCAGTATTTATTTGTTTATTTATTTATTTATTTTCATAAATGAGACTCAAATACTAATAATTTAAATGCTAAGTACTGGTAAATATACGTGTGAGTGTTTATGTATATGTTGTATTTTTTAACGAGTTATTCCTAAAATAATATTCATTCAAATAAAAAATGTATAAAACACATTTCTTAGTTACTTCAGAAAAGGAAAAAAAAATGTGTTTCTTCAAATTTCAAATGGAAAAGCCAATAGGGGGAAAAAAGCTAAACATTTCAAGCAGAAATAATCATGAAATGATCACAAAGTAAACAAGCACATTAGAAGTAATCATAGCAAAATTTCTGGTGTGTCGGGATCATGATAGGTTTGGCCTCAGCAGGACGGCTTTAATGAAGGCCACATCATGCTGAAACACAAGCTTATGGACAGGAATCAAGAGCTGACCTGCTTCTCAAATCCCTTCAAAACCCCCGGCGTGCTGCGACACACACTGTTTTCATCCAGATTGAGTCTATGCAGCGTCTGCATTAAGCATCAGGGATTCAGAGCTAGTACTATCACTATTACGCAACCCTGCATCAAAAGCACAAAATAAACAGTCTGAAACGCAGGGGATTAATCCGACTCTGCCTCAGCTACAACTGCCTCCAAATAAGAGTCAAGATGCGTCAGTCTGAAATAAATCTGTCCCCTGAAATTATTGTTTTATCAATATGTTAGTCTTAATACAATCTATAATCCAGATGCTTAAAACATGAACACAAATTTTAAAATTAGTGTGCTTCACGCAGGTGAGTGGGCTTTAAAAACCACCAGTAAGTGACGCACTCCTATCTGTATGCACTAGACACTTTTTTATCCAGCATAGGCTCATTCTGAAAACGTATCGCTATACATTTGTGGAAAGCACCATAGGTGCTCTCAGGAGGTACAATTTTTTTTGCAGTTTTTGTTTTTATGAATCCACCAGAGGCCACTGTGTACGTATTTTGAGATTTAAAATTTGTCTAACGAGTGCCTTTTGCACCTGGTGTCCTCTTATAAATACACCAGAGGCCGCTGTCGACTGACTGACTGACCCACCCATCCCCTTTCCTAAACTTAACCTATATAATTTTCATAAGCACCAAATGACCTGTTTACCCCCTTCCTTAAACACAAACGACAGTTTTAAAAAGTAATACAGAAAAAGAAAAGCGCTCGTCTGATTTTTACCATGTTTTCCGATTTTACCACATTCTCACCCTGTTATTTACTTGTTTATTACATTTTTGGCTTCTGTTTTTGTCTTACCCACTTTCTGGAACTGTTTTTTGCTCGACTATCATGTTGAGCTAACTGGACAAACTAGTACCAGCAGGAAAGCCGTCCATATAGAGGTAAGCGGTCAGCTGGTAAGCGAGAAAAGGAACAACGTCATACCACCCTGTATAGCATTGGCTTAAAAGACGAAATGCTGCAATACGTACTTCTGATTATGAAATTCTCAATCTCCAGTGTAGTGATCAGTGGTAAAGCCAGGAACTTGTGGAAATTAACTTGTGGAAATTAATTTCCAATACAAACAAAAGCTGCAGAGTTTACACTAATCTCTGACCCTTTTCTTAAGCTCATCTGAAAGTGTCAAATGAGACAGTGACCATCTGTCTTTTGTTTATCTGAACGACAAAGGTGTTAAGAGCCCAAAACTTGCAAAACAGCTTCTTGATCCAATCAAAATTCTACATCGTCTTAGACACAGAGAGACACATGGAGCAGACAACTTACATTTCACAAAAAAGACACAAATGGAATATTTCACTTCATATACCTATTTATTCAAGCATACATATACCAACCTTAATGAGCAAAGTTTCATACAGTGGAGTATTTCAAACAGTGCCTAATAAATATATACATGATCAATTGAATCTACAGGTATATGAAGTGATGTATATAAGGCTACATTTTCAGAATGAGTCTGTTGTTTTTATTTACTCCTAATGTGCATCACACAGGTGAGTGGACTTGACAAACCACCTACAGGCGACCCACTCTTTTCCTCTGTAGCAGACACATTATTTTATGTACCCCATACTTCTTGAAAACATTGTGCTATACTGAGTGTGCTCCACACAGGTAACTTTTCATAGCTTTTGTGTTTCTCTGTTTTGGTTGAAAAAAGGAATATACTGTATGTAAATGCATTTTAAAAGATATAAATGAAAACTCACAGTTTTTCACTTCAGTCAATTTGAATGTGATTTTTGATGATAACTTTTAGCTTCTTATCTTATCCTAGCTTCTTATCTGACCAATCAAATGCCCTGTAGTATCTGACACGCGGGTGTGTGGGCATACTTGAGCATAAACTCCACATATGCATCACAGCAATAATATCATCAAGCTATCATTGTAGCTTAAAAAAAAAGAAAAATGCTTAAACGAATCAAACATGAAGACAAAACTCATGATTGTGGCAATACAGTGCATCTGGAAAGAACCTTTATGTTAAAACCTTATTCCAAAATGGATTAAAATAATTATATCCTCAAAATTATACACACAGCACCCCATAATGACAATGTGAAAAAAGAAATTCTTGTCGGCTTAGTCCCTTTATTAATCTGGGATCGTAACAGCAGAATGAACCGCCAACTTATCCAGCATATGTTTTACACAGTGGATGCCCTTCCAGCTGCAACCAATCACGGTGAAACATCCATACACACTCATTTACACACATACACTATAGACAATTTAGCTCACCCAATTCACCTGTTCCGCATGTCTTTGGACTTGTGGGGGAAATCAGAAACCCGGAGGAACCCCATGCAAACATGTGGAGAACATGCAAACGCCACACAGAAATGCCAACTGATTCAGCTAAGGCTCGAACTAGCGATCTTCTTGCTGTGAGTGTGAGGCGAACATGCTACCCACTGCGCCACCATGCAGACCTCTTGTAAATTTATTAAAAATAAATAAACAGACAAATCACATGTACACAAGTATTCGCATTTGCTCAATACTTTGTTGTTGCACCTTTGGCAGCAATTACAGCCTCAAGTCTTCTTGAAAATGATGCCACAAGCTTAGCACACCTGTCTTTGGGATTTTTTGCCCATTCCTCTTTGCAGTACCTCTCAAGCTTAGGTTGGATTGGAAGCGACAGTGTACAGCCATCATCAGATCTCTCTAAAGATGTTAAATAGGATTTAGGTCTGGGCTCTGGCTGGGCCACTCAATGACATTTACTCAGTTGTTGTGAAGCCACTCCATTGATATTTTGGCGGTGTGCTTTGAGTCATTGTCCAGCTGAAAGATGAACCATCGCACAAGTTTGAGGTCAAGAGCACTCTAAAGCAGGTTTTCATTCATGATGTCCCTGTACATTGCTGCATTCATCTTTCCCTCTATCCTGACTAGTCTTCTAGTTCCTGCTGCTGACAAACATTCCCACAGCATGATGCTGCCACCATCATGCTTCACTGTAGGGATAGTATTAGCTTGGTGATGAGCGATGCTTGGTTTTCTAAAAACGTAACGCCTGGCATTCACTCAAAGCGATTAATTTTAGTCTCATCAGAACAGAAAATTCTGTTCCTTATGGTCTGAGAGTCCTTCAGATGCCTTTTGGCAAAGGTGGGGAGTGCCTTCCATCTGGCCACACTATCAAACCAGCCTGATTGGTGGATTGCTGCACAGATGGTTGTCCTTCTGTACTGTTCTCCTCTCTCCACAGAAGAAAGCTGCAGCTCAGACAGAGTGACTATCGTGTTATTGATCACCTCCCTGACTAAGGCCCTTCTCCCCCCATCACTCAGCTTAGATGGCCGGCCAGCTCTAGGAAGAGTCCTCATGGTTCTCTAACATCTTCCACTTGATGATAGAGGCCACTGTGCTCATTGGAACTTTCAGAGCAGCAGAAATTTTTCTGTTACCTTCCCCAGCCTTGTGCCTCGAGACAATCCTGTCTTGGAGCTTTACAGACATTCCCTTATCTTCATGCTTGTTTTGTGCTTTGGCATGCACTATCAACCCAGGGACCTTATATAGACAGGTGTATGCTTTTTCAAATCATGTCTAATCAACTGAATTTACCACAGCTGAACTCCAATTAAGCTGCTGAAACTTCTCAAGAATGATGAGTGAAACAGAATGTACCTGAGCTCAATTTAGAGCTTCACAGCAAAGGCTCTGAATACTTCTGTACATGTGATTTTTCTTTTTTTAAATTTTTATTTGTAATAAACTTGCAACAATTTCAACAAATCTTTTGTCATTATGGGGTATTGTGTGTAGAATTTTGAGGAAATAAATGATTTTATCCTTTTTGGAATAACGCTGTAACAAAAGAATGTGGAAAAAGTGAATCGCTATGAATACTTTCTGGATGCACTACATATGGTTCATCCTTATTGATAAAGCTACACATTTATTTTTATCAGAATAAAATAATACCAATGCAATAGTAACTGACGTTGATGTATAGAATGCTAACAAATAGAAATATCAAACACAAAGATATGGACTTGGTTGCTGTTATGAAGTGAAAAGTGCCAAACTCTCTTTTTTTTGTAAACAGGCTCACACACATACAAAAACTACAGTTTATTGCAATGCGCAACAGTTCATCTAGTTAAATTATTAATTAAACAGATTTTTTTGTCAAACTGTACATTCCTGACCAAACCATTTCCAGATATTCAAAACAGATTTCAGACTGCAGATTTGTTATTTTAATGCAGAAGTTCTTATATAAAAATGAGTTTGAAAGCTTTTCAGGAGACCCTTAAGTGTTTCGCATAGAAACTAAAGCATTTAGATCCTTTTATAGTATCAATCAGCTCCTTCCTGTGACCATGATGGATTGAGATGTTTACGACATCGTTAGACCCTTCTTAGACAAAGTGGAGGACTGTTTTAATCATTAACCATATTTAAAATGTGCAAGGCCAGATGCTTTGGGATGGTCCGGCTGCCAGTGCGAAAATAGCTGATCATTGGAAGACAAAGAGGAGCTTTTCTGGAAGCTTTTTCCAGCATCAGGCTTGACACATATGGGCCTGTATTTCAGATAGCGGGATAAAAATGCTCATTGTCCAGACGGTGTGAAGCATGTAAAGTAAGTGATGAAGTGTGAGGGATGTCTTGACGTCTCTATTTGCAGTATAAGAAAGACTGTGAGGTTATGGAGACCAGCCTTGGAGTCACACACACCAAACACACTGTACAGTAAGACTCACTAAGCAAATCCACCATGTGTAATTTAATAAATACAGAATGCAGGCAGTTCCAAAATCCAGTTTTAGAATTTTGTAAAACCTTAGGGTAGTATGAGATACTGTATACGTATACAAATATTCCATACGTATACTAAATTATTATTATTGTTATTTTTTTGATTGAGTGCTCATAATTAGAAGAATGCATACATTTTAATCAAAACAGGAAATACATTTAAATTGTTACATATAAAATTTTATGTTAAAAAGTTCATGCAATTGCAGATTTACTAAAAAAAACAAAAACAAAAAAAGTTTTCAACCATAGGGCCCTATCATACACTCAAGACGCGTTTGGCATGATTTGTTGCTATTTTCAGACCAACGAAAGCCTAATTTTTACGTTTTGCACCACATTGTTTAAATAGCATATCCATTTGCGCCACTTTGTGAACTCATTGGTGTTCCGGTTTAAATAGGAGGTGTGTAAAGCACATTGCTGGTGCGTTGCTATTTTGCTGAACTGAAATAGACCATGCCGTTGACCAAAGCTGGTCTGAAGTCTAGCAGAGAGTGTGTTAGTTATGCGCTTATGCAGGTTTAAATTGCTTACATTTTACACACAGGATGTACGGTAATACACAAATATCTTTACATATGAAAAAAAAATAAATTTAAAAGGATACAAAACTTATTCTTTTTTTACATAAATAAAAAAACCACTGCCTCCATGCCTTCTTCATGTCTGGGGGGCTTTTTGTCAGTTTATTCATGACAATTTGCAGTTGTATAATGTTATTAATATTAGTAGTAGTATTTATTATATTCATATTTGTAATTGTTTTAATGAAAACAAGTTTAGATGTGTCCACCTGTCGGGCTTTGGAGAAATACTGTCTGCATCATCATATGGGGCATAAGAATAGGACGTGTGTTCGGATATAACTTTGTTATTATACGTTTGCTGGAAATTCAAACTGAATTTAGAAATAGTTTTGAAACCAATCTTGTGCTTAACAAACTAAATTAAATATGTAGGCTAATGGAGGTTTTCAGTGGAGTACAGTTTCCTTATCCGTAAAAGTAAAGAGTAAAAGTAAAGTAAAGAGAAAGTAAAGAGGCCGAATGGAGGAGCCTTGTTCTTTATTCTGACAGATGGCCTGTTTAACTGTTTTCTCGCTAGTGACAAGTTTGGTTTTTCCTTTTACAAAATCCGGCATGTACGTAGCAAATGTGCCATAACTCATAAAGGGAATGGGAGATGAGACTCTGATGAGACACTGATTGGTTTAATGCATGTTATTGTCAAAACACACTCATACATGGAAAAATTAAAACCTATTACATAGATAAAATATAAATATTCAATTTAAACAAATATAAAACTTTTTTCATAGAAACTTTTAAATAATTAAAAATAGAAATGTTTGTCTTTTGTACACATTAAAAAAATATTATATTATTTACTCTTACATAATGAGGTATTTTTTGTGATATTTTATAAAACTTAAAAATGTCTATTATTTATCATTATTCCCACTTACATTATTTTACAATAAAAATTATATATATATATATATATATATATATATATATATATATATATATATATATATATATATATATATATATATATATATATATATATATATATAAAATATTACCGGTCAAAAGTTTGGGATCAGAATTTTTTTTAATGTTTTTTTTAAGAAAATTATTGTGTTCATCATGGTGGCATTTATTAAATGTAAAAAAAAATGGTAAATGTGTTAATTGGTTAAATATTATTACAATTTTTAAATAACTGCTTTCTTATTGTATGTAGTTTCAAATTAAATTATTACTCCAGTCATTATTGCTTTCATTACTATTAACATTAATAATAATGTAATAATATTAATAATAGTAATACTAATAATAATACTAATTAAAATTCAAGTGATTTCTAAAGGATCATGTGACTCTGAAGACTGGAATAATGAAGCTGAAAATTCATCTTTAAAATGAGTGGAATAAATGATTAAATTAAAAAATAAAATACTTTTGAACAGTTATTTTATAGTGTAATAACATTTCACGATTTTGCAATTTGTAAAAATAAATGCAGCCCTGGTGAGCAAGATGAGCTAATATTAAAACATTTAAAAAATCCTACTGACCCTACGGTAGTGTATATATAATAAATTTATATTTTCTGTCTCAGAGCTTTGAACACTACTGTACATACACACCAGCATGCCAAACATTATAAATGATGAATATGATAGTCTAACAATTACAAATCAATCATTCCCTCACTCAGTACATACCCAGGTCCTCAGGGTATTTAAAACCCCTGGTATGCATCTCTGCACCCCTCTAATTTTAATGGTGCACTTGAATTTCACCCCCTCTCTCTGACCTCCTTTCAGGCCAACGCTGGGACAAGCGAGCGTCTCTATGCCTGCGGCATTGGCTGGTCCTCCTCAGGCCATTGGCCCACATTGTGAAGTAACATGGCTGATCCGGAATCAGTTTTACCAGTTTTAATTTACTGGTTAAGATAAGGATACTGGTGACACAGGCTGCTTCCAGACCCCAGCAAAAGGTCCATTTCCACTCTGAGCTATTTGAAGAATCTCAGCTACATTTGTTGACACGGTTTGCTGACCGGTATGAGTGTCTCTCTCTCTCTTTCTCTCTCTCTCTCTCTGACCTTCTACCTCCCACATTTCCTCTGTTAAAATGGAGATTTTTGCATTTACAGTATTAACAGCCAAATTCTGCCCTCCGAGATGTTGATGTGGAATAAACCAAACTCTGGAGCCCAGTAATGATTCATAACAAAGACCTGTTGTGCATTTGAATAACTAATAAAGAGGGTGCTTTTGAGGGTTACTCCCCCAAAAAAAGTAAAGCTCTGTCTAAGAACTTCCTGATGCTGTACATGCCGTAAATACAGTAAAATCACTGTCCAAAAGGAATTAAAAAAAAGCAATCCCTTTTCTTCCATATGTTCACCATCACAGAAATGAAAGACTCTGCCATTTTGGTTTTTGTATGTTGCCACGAGGAGCTCATTTTTTCACTGAGTGTAATTCAACATGATTACACTAATTTAAATTCAGCAAACTGCTTTTAAAAATGCATTAAAAAATTTAAAAGTAACTCGAGTTTAAAAAATGTAACAAATAGTATTATAAAAAATTTTTAAGTAATGCGTTACTTTGCTGGTTACCCGCAGTACTTGCAATGTGGTACCACTGTATGTGACTACGCACCACAAAACCAGTCATAAGGGTCTGTTTTTTTTTTTTTTTTTTACATAATCTGGATACTAAAAAAATGGGTTATATGCACACAAACTTTTCATTTTCAGCCAGGCAGCCCAAGTGCTTCAAGTGAACTGTCTTACCATTACAAATTTTTCACATTTAAGATCTGATTTCTTTAAAAATCAGTGATCTTCACTGCCTGTTATACAATATGAAGTGGGTCTCAGATAGGACAAGAAGCACTGCATTAAATTCCATTTCCCCTGCCATGTCTTTAAATATGACAGTTTATTTTACCCCAGTATTTTCAATGAAATTTCTTTGCTAGCCTGTTGCTAATGATGGTACTAGTGGTTACACGGTCTTTCATCTCATTTTACGCTTGAACAACTAAATGAATGAAAGTCTAACTGAATGTATTGTAATTACATTACAACATTGATGCAGTAAAAACAACCTTGTGAAATTAAAAATAGTCACATTAAGCTTTCACCAGAAGTTTATCATTGGCTTAGGACTTAAGTCCAAATTAAGTTTTTTGCAATGCCCATTATTTATCAAAAATCAAGCTTTGATAGAATTAAAATATGAAATGTTCAACATATCCTTATGGAAAAAGATATTTACTTAATATTCTGATTATTGGCAAAAAAAATTATAATTTTGACCCATATAATGTAACTTATGTAAAAATATTGGACTGGTTTTGTGGTCCAGGGTGACAATAAATGTTATTTTTTACACTCTATTACACTCTAATGTTGTTACAAACCTAACTTACTTTCTTTCAACAAAAAATGAAGATTTTTCCACCTCTCTTTGACCAATCAGCACCAAAAAAGGACAAAATATCCATTAAATATGAATATGGTCTACTGTTCACAAACATGAGATCAATATGATTTAAGTAACCCCTCACAGCTGGTCGCTGGTTTGAGTCTCGGCTGGATCAGTTGGTATTTCTGTGTGGAGTTTGCATGTTTTCCCAGTGTTTGTGCTGGTTTCCTCCAAGTGCTCTGGTTTCCCCTAAGTCCAAATACAGTGCAGGTGAATTGAATAGGCTAAATTGGCTGTAGTGTATGAGTGTGAATGCAAGAGTGTGTGGGTGTTTCCCAGTGTTGCGTTGTGACTGGAAGGTCATCCGCTGTGTAAAACATGTGCTGGATAAGTTGGCAGCTCATACCGCTGTGGCGACCCCTAATTAATGAAGAGACTAGGGGCGAAGCAGTGTGAATGAGTGTATGTGTGTGAATGAGTGTGTGTGGATGTTTCCCAGAGATGGGTTGCGACTAGAAGAGCATTCGCTGTGTAAAAATGTGCTGGATAAGTTGGCGGTTCATTCCGCTGTGGTGACCCCGAATTAATAAAGAGACTTAGCTGAAAAGAAAATGAATGAATGAACTAAGTCGAACAGAAAATAAATGAATGAATGGATGAACAATGGCAAAATCTGAAGTTGAATCACTGGTTTATCAATTTATCCAATCACAAAGTGAAAGTCAATAGGGTTTTTGTTGTAGGAAATTGCATATTGTTATTATATATTTTTTGATTAATAAATTATTGAGGCAGGTTTTTTTAGAGGGAATTTTTTTAAAATTTACATAAAAATTCTTGGATAAAAAACAGCTATTTACATTTACAAGAGGGGAAATTAATACATTCAGTTCTAACAGCATATGAGTATTTGTACTTAAAAACAAAGCTGTAAGTAGGAGCATGACCCCCCCCCCCCTCAATTGCAGATCCTTATTTACATTTAGAGTAATAAAAAATGCATTGCAATACATAATAAATACATAATAAATAATGATAGTTAAGTGCTTGAACTGACCACAGTTGTGAGAATGTGAGTAAATAATAAGAACTTTTAATTCGATAAACTCTTTAATTTACCCTCAGTGACACTCTTCTCTTAAAACTGACTTTTTTAGGGTAGCTTTTTTTTATTTTATTGGACTTTTATATGATTTTTCAATCTATTATTATTTTATGTGATTGTAATCAATTTTATTTATTAATATTATTTTTTGCATTCATCCTTGTGTCTTTTACTGCTTCACATCTTATGTTCGTAAAGTGGCTTGAGATGCTACTTTTAAAGTGATGTATAAAATTATATATATATATATATATATATATATATATATATATATATATATATATATATATATATATATATATATTTATATATATATATATATTATAAAACTCCAATTATTATACACTTATTCATTCATTTATTTTCTTGTCGGCTTAGTCCCTTTAATCCAGGGTCGCTGAGGTTCGAACCAGCGACCCAGCGACCTTCTTGGTGTGAGGTGACAGCACTACCTACTGCGCCACTGCGTCGCCCATTATACACTTATCACCATTAATAAACCATTAACTATAACATTTGCCAAAAACAACAAATTTATTTTAATTAAGGTAGTAGTTAGGTTTAGGTATTTACAGATACATCATGAAAAATATGTAGGTTATAAGCACTAATAAACAGCTTTATAATATGCCGATAACAAGCCACTATAGTTATTATTAAGAATTGTTACTTAAACTTAAGTATAACCATAAACGTATTTTACAAAACAATATGAAACTACAGTCAATTTCAAAATGCACTAGGCACACAGAGTGGAATACACTTCAGATGATCAGTCAGATGTTTTAACATGGTGTTTAACATGCCTGCAATTGTATACAATTATCACAATGCCTTTACATACAGTACATGCAATGTGTGATGCCGGACTCCCAGCGGGTGGGAATATGGAATTATGCTGACATAATTAATGGCTTGCTAAAATAAACAACAAAACATAATCATTTGTCCAAGCAGTGTTGATCTGCAAATGAGTTGAGGAACAAAACACTGATACAGCACTGAACACTGATAACTATAATATAGCCATCCAGCTATTGGAAACATGATACAAGATAATAGCAAATAAATATAGCAAAATCCAAGCAAATTCAGTATAGAGATGAGATAAAGTGCTTTATACTTATATATACAGTTGAAGTCAGAAGCTTTTTCTTCTTTTAAATATTTCCCAAATCATGTTTAATAGAACAAGAACATTCTCATTCTCATTCTCTTTTCTTCTGGAGAAAATCTTATTTGTTTTATTTCAGCAAGAATAAAAGCAGTTTAAAATTTTTTTAAGAACCATTTTAAGGTCAAAATAGTTAGTCCCTTTAAGCTAATATATTTGATTGATAGTTTACAGAACAAACCATCGTTATACATAAATTGCCTAATGACCCTAACCTGTCTAGTTAACCTATTTAACCTAGTTAAATCTTTAAATGTCACTTTAAGCTGTATAGAAGTGTCTTAAAAAATATCTAGTCAAATATTATTTACTATTATCATGGCAAATATAAAATCAATCAGTTATTAGAAATGAGTTATTAAAACTATTGTGTTTAGAAATGTATTAAAAAATCTTGAAATTGGGGGAAATAATAAACAGGGAGCTAATTATTCAGAAGGGCTAATGACTTCAACTGTATATATAACACATAAAAAGGCAAATTATGGCTCATTAGGAATCTGTAAAATAACTCCAAGGCGCTCAAATGTAAATAGATAACAAATGAATAAACATTATTTTCGCAATAACATAAAAAAAAATATATATATAAAAAAATAATAATAAAAAAAATTATTAAAATAAAATAAAGCTTTCCTTGTTGTAGGTGCAATGTACAAAAGTGTTATCTCAGCCTAAGTAATCACATATTCCACCTCATATTTATCACTTAAATTTAGGTTGGTCATGATATACTGTATGGGACTTGTGGAGCTGCGCATCAATGGATTTGTTCTTCAGTGTTTGAACTTTCAACAGTGAAATTTAAACCACAATGAACTGAACTAAACAGAATTCAGAAAACTGGACTGGGACAGTTTCAATTTACTAGAACTTCTATGTTAAGCTGCTCTGACACAATCTACATTGTAAAAGTGCTATAGAAATAAACATGAATTGAATTTATTTAATAGAATTTTTTTATTGTACAATTTATTGCACCAAAATATAATACTAAGTTACTGTCATTTTAAGACAATTTTATGGCACTCATTATATAATGCCAGAAGTGCAGAAGTGCAGCTCTTCCAAAGAACACATAATATTTTATTCCTATATACTACTATAGTAATTGACAGTAAACATTATATATTGTATACTATTTATATTGCATCACCAAAAACGATTGAGGTCATGTCCATGTATTGTGCGATATATTGATTATTGTGACGGGCCTACTGAAATTCTGAAAGTTCATACGTAAGTTGCTGAGCTGTTTATAAAAACATGTAGAAGTCTAAAGAGGCAAAGTCTTTTCAACATCCATTACTAAACCATAGACAGATGCTTGGCATACAGAAAAGTCAAAATCAGCTTTGATTAAATAGAAAAATACCCAGTGCATGGGCCTATCTGCATGGATTAGCTCTTTAATCTGTTTTTGACATACTTTGAGAAAGCAGTCATTGACGATTTCAAGTGCTGCTGATATCACCTGTTCCCAGCCATTCTGGATACCTATGTTTGCTAGAAGCCCCAAAAGATTTTGCTGGAGATTTTTGCAATGCTTGAATGATATTTTGTCTTTTTCTATTGAAATGTTAGCTCACCTAAAACAAAGATCTCAAGGGGTTGGAATCACATGAGGACGAGTAATTTTTTTTTTTTCATGAACGAACCCTTTAACTGACTTAACTTATTGTTTTTGATATATCAATTAGTAAATACATTGTGGCAAATACAGAATCCAAAAGATATACAAACTACCTAGATCAAGTATTAACATGTCTAGTTTAAAGTAACGGCACCACAAATCTCAGATCAGTGCGAAAATATTGCCTTTATGCCTCACAGGCTGCTGTCCTGAGTCTACCTGAGGCATTTCATCCTTACACTTTGCAAAATGCACCCAAAAAAGTGAGCATTATTTAAACTTCTGATTAAAAGCCAGAGGATTTGCCTAATAAATCGTAAAAGATACAGCTAAAAAAAGAGTATTTGCTGTAAATTTATTTACTTAACCTCAGGCCATTAAAGCTATATCAGAAAGCTAATGCTACAGACCGTTGTGAACACGTTCTTTGAAAGAAAGTTAATAATGTTGTAAATAATATTTATTTTCCTATATTTTTGGTTTGTCTGTATTTTTTAACATTCAAAATTTTATTTTTGAGTGAATCTCTTTAAAAAGTAGTATCATTCCATAATATGTTTAACCAGCAGTAATGTATACTAGTCAGTGTATGTACAGTAAATGTTCTGTATGCACAGAATAACACACAGGCTTCGTCCGAAATCACATACTTCCATACTAAATACGCTAAAAACAGTATGCAAGCCGAGTAGCATGTCTGAAGTCATAGTATTTAAAAAAACAGTATGCGAGAAGTACCCTGATAACTTACTACTTCCAGCGAGATTCTGAAGTCATCGGATGGACGCTACGCTATCCCATGATTACCTCCAAGAGGATTCATGAATGGGAGTGAAGTGACTTAACTGACATTGGCAGGTCACATGATCACGACAAAATGGAGGTTGAAGTACGTCTGAGTTCCATTCATAATACTCACATTTATACTGTATAGAACAAACTTTTCTGACGGCCGTGTAGTACATTTAAATTCAAATGCAGTACCTATTGAGTAGTAGGCATTTTCGGAGGCAGCAATCCTTTAATACATCTGTCACACTGAGCACATGAGTAAGTAGAATTCTGTAATTCATCAAGCATTTTAATAGAGTAAATTCAGGCACAAGTTTAATATTTTATTCCAGCCCAGGCTCAATATTGATACATAATCCTATATACATTAGTGCAGTGGTTCTCAAACTTTTTTCATCAAGTACCACCAAAATGAGCAGTATTGAAATACAGTAGCGTAGTAGGCCCAGTAAAGCAACTACAACTCTGCAAAGTTAAAAAAACGTGGCAGATTACCTCGGATATATAGGATATATGTCATATATGGCATATTATATACATCATTTTTGATAAATTTTTAAATGTGTAAAGTATGTACTAGACATATTTCATTCCTCCGTGTACCACTAGAAGGAAGCCTCTGTACCACTAATGGTACACGTACCACAGTTTGAGAACCACTGCATTAGTGGATATCAAAAAATATGTCCCAGAAGGTACATTGGTTTAAATTTTGCAAATTCACCAGAGGGCGCTGTGTACGCTTTTTCAGATCTTAAATTTCGCTCGTGAGTGCTATTTGCATTTGCTGCTCTTGTGTAAACCAGAGGCTGCTATTAACTGACTGACTGACCGACCAACCAACCAATTGCCCCCACCCATCCACCCCCTTTTCCTAAACCCAACCGACAGTGTTTTCTAAAGCAATCTAGTAAATGAAAAGCCCATGTGGCTTAATGCTTCCAAACAGCTTGTTGCATTTATAAAGCGCTCAGGTCTTGAGGTAGTTCATTATGATGCAATTTACCTTCAGTGTGTGATTTGATGGGACACAAATTACAAAACCGATTTTTCTAATCCCCATAGACAAGAAAAAATAAAGTGTGTGTGTATATATATATATATATATATATATATATATATATATATATATATATATATATAGTGACTGCATTTTTAAGAGTAAGATACACTACTACTTTACACTACTGCCCCAAACACTGCATATCAGGCTTGTATATCACTGTGTATCACTGTATAAAAGCTTAAAGCAGATATATGAAAAGGAACACTGATCAAAATTCAAGCACATTTTCAGATCCCCTTGTTATTGATGTTAATCTGGCAACCTGGTGGTTATTTTGCTTGAAGGGATAGTTCACCAAAAAAGGAAAATTCTGCCATCATCTACTCAATCTTTACTTGTTCAAAACCTATTTGAGTTTATTTCTACTGTCGAACACAAAAGAAGATGTTTTGAAAAGTGCTGAGAGCTGGCACCCATTGACTTGTGTTCTTTTGTGTTCACGAGAAGAAAGAAACTCATAAAGGTTTAAAACCACTGACTTTGGTAGATAGTGAGCAATTGTAATGAGACCAAAATAAAGACAGTTTTAACCACAACAAGTGAAGATGGTCATTCAAAACTTGTGCTTTCTAGAATATTTTGATCCCATAGCAATTTAATATTGAGAATGCATGGGTAACACTTTACAATAAGGTTCATTAGTTAATGCATTTACTAACATGAACTAATCATAAACAACACACGTACAGCATTTATTAATCATAATTGAACATTTACTAATGCATTATTAACATCCAAGTCCATGCTTGTTAACATTAGTTAATGCACCGTTAACATGAACTAACAATGAACTACTGTATTTTCATTAACTAACGTTAACTAACATTAACAAATACAGTAGTAAATGTATTGTTCATTGTTTGTTCATGTTAGTAAATGCATTAATTAACATTAACTAATGAACCTTATTGTAATGTGTGACCAATGCATGATTATCAAAGACCACAATGTCTATTTTAAGGTTTATAAATGAGCAAACCTTATTTATACATTTAGCAAGAGATTCAGTGTTTTTTTAAATCTTGTAATCAGCACACAGTGGTCACGTTGCCATTGCTTTCTAATTTTGCTCTTGATTAAATTAATGAAATAAATAAATGAACAGGAAGTAGGAGCGAACCATCTGCCTCTTCACAGTAACACTTCTACTAAAGCAGTGCATGGTTGACAGGATGACTGGATGCAGTCGCATGGCAACACTACAGTTCTGCCAGGTGCTTCCACACATCATCTGGCCTTGTGTTAACAAATAGCACGAGCTTTACGAATCAAGCGGAATAAAGGATTTATGTGCACATCACACACACTAGCACATACTATAGCAGGGAAGGTTATTACATGTCGTGCATTCAAGCAAAAGAATAGTGAGCTTAAAGGGTCATGAAAATCAACACTTTATGTTTTTGTTTGCATTTGGTATTTGCATTCTCCAATTTTTTGAACTAATTTTACAAGTCCCCTAAACAGATGAATTTTACCATTTTTTTTTAATCCATTCAGCCGATCTCTGGGTCTGGTGGGAGCAGTTTTAGCTTAGCTTAGCTTAGCTTAAATCATTGAATAGGATTAGACAATTAGCATTTCGCTCGAAGAATTAAAAAAAGAGTCTTGATAAATTTCCTTTTTAAACCTTGACTCATCTGTAGTTAAATTGTGCACTAATACCACAATAAAAAGCGAATAGTTGACTTTGCTTAAAAAAGTAAACTCTTTGCCATATAATTATTAAGTAAACAAACTATGTGCATAATTATAGAAATTAAGTCAATTGGTCACCAGCTAACAGGGAACGTTCTCATAACTTTGGCTATGGTTCTCTAATGGTTCCCTCAAAGTTATCAAAAAAAAAAAAAAAAAAACATTCTTGCATAATGTTTGCAGGATGTTTTCTTTTCATTAACGTAATTTGTAATTAACAAACGTTCTAAAAATAATAGCAAAAAAAGTTATTGCGTTGTTGGGGGAATGTTTTAAAAACGTTAACATTACCACGTTAGCATTGAGTTATGAATAGAATGTTCTAAAACTTTTTTAGAACATTCATATAACCAAACAATAACGTTAGTACAGTGTCTATAATGTCTATAACAGTGTCTATAATGACGTTATAATGTTTTAAATAACGTCTTTGTAATAATAATACAACAGGAAAATAAAATGTTTTAAAATAGTTTAAATAATGTTATTATAAGCACACATTAATGTTAATACGTCACAAAAAACTGAACGTTGTGAACATTCTAATAACACTTAATTAAAACCTTTTTTTTAATAACTTAATGGGAAGGTTAGGAAAAGGTTTTAGCACATTATTAGCGGAATGGAACTTTTATAATGTTTTTAATATTGTTATTAAAATATTAATATAACGAGAGAATAAAATAGTTTTAATAATGTTATTATAACCAAACAATAACATTAATACAACGTCAAAAAATAAATAAATAAACGTTTTGAACTTTCTAATAATTTTCAAACTAAACGTTTTTATAACTTAATGTAAACATTACTGCAATGTTTTTATAACCTAAAATTGTTAGCTGGGTTTACTGACTTTTTTTTTAAGTAAGGTAACTAATTGCTTTTTATTGTGCATGTATTAAGCAAAGTTCCTCGATTATTACATCAGAATGAAAGTTCCTAGCCATATTGACCAAGAAAATAGTAACCTTTAATTTTTTGTTAGAATAAATAATGTATCTAGTGTAATCTTAGTAATGTAACAACAAAGGGGACAAGCAACTCTTTTTGAGTAAGATGCTATTGTTCTAATCCGATTCAATGTTTTATGCTAAGTTAAGCTAAATTAAGCTAAGCTAAGCTAAGCTAAGCTAGGCTAAAACTGCTTAAGCCAGACATGGAGATATTCTGATTAGATTCAAAAATGGTAAAGCTCAACTATTTAATTGTAGGTGACTTGTAAAATAAGCCTATTTCGAAAAAAGTGGAGTGTTCCTTTAAATTTGCGCTGATTTTACCGTGTCCACAAATTCCAACAAGTCCATTTACACCATTAAAACAGGATGGTTCATACAGTTCACCCATTTACTCACCCTCAATTCATTCAAACTTTGTTTGGGTTTCTTGTTTTTGCAGAAGCAAAAATATATTTTGAAACATGTTGGAAGTACAGTAGGTAAATTAAAACCTATGGAAGTCATTGGTTTCCAGTAACCAACAACAACAAAAAAGAAACGCAAGCAGGTTTGGAACAAGAGGAGGGTCATTTTGTGTGAATTGTCCCTTTAAACAAACACTAACTGCACTTTGTAAAGAAACTTGCTGTCTCTTGTAAAGCATTCGTAACACCCTGTTAGAGGAAAGGTCACATTGCCTGGCAACAGAACACAAATGTGGCTCCGGCTGCAGGTTTAATTAGGCTAAAAAAGCTTCCTGGCCTCTGCTTCCTCTGCCTCCGCTCAGAGGTGTTCGGTCGATACGAGCAGGTGAAGTGGACACGTCTTCCAGCTCACTGCTTTGATTCACATGCAAACAAATCCATATGGACCTGATGGGCAACTCCAGCACACATCTTTCATTTTAAGCTAGGTGAAAGAGGAAGGGGACAGTTCAATTATTGATGCTATCAGGTCTTTATAGTAGTTTGTTTTTTTCCTCGACTGTTTAATGTTAGCAAAGGCAAGAGTATTAATTTTGGATATTCTGCTCTGGATCAAGTGAATAAATTAAAATGAAAAAAAGGTATTTTAGACTGTAACTATAATTAACCATTTAACTGTATTTACTATATTTTTTATATCAACATTGACAAAACCATGAACAAGAAAAAACACATTCACTTTTCAAGGGCACCTATGACGAAAATCAACTTTTGTAATCTGTTTGGACAGAACTGTGTAGGTATAGTGAGTCCACAGTCATATTGGACTAATCTAAACACAACAAGTCTCTTTTTTAAAGTTTGCTGATGTTGAAATAGGACAGTAATTTTGAGGCCAGAAAGTGTGGTTTTTCCCACCCACTGAATTGATCGACAAGCGCCATGTTTAATAGCATGTACACACATGTCCACAGAACATTTTTTCGCAAAGAAACTGGGATTAAAACATATTATAACTCTCTGTGACACTCATAACTCTCATATTATAACTCTCTTTATAAGTTTAAAATGTTTTTTTAAAACAGTGCATGTTTGAAATAAAGATAGTAAAATCTCTATGTAATTCTTAACATATGTGTGTTAGGGCTGGGAGATATGGGCAAAATATCATATCCCGGTATTTTTAGGAGGAATGACGGTATACAATATCTATCCGGTTTTCCCCACAAATGGTTACTTGGGAGTTAAAGCCTTTATTACAACTTTATTAAACATTTTTTTAGCAAAATATAATTTAAACATGGGGTTTTCTTCTCCCTGTTTACAAATAAACAGCTGCGCAAAAAATAACGCTACACAAAATCTTTTAAAAATAAAATACAGTACAGGTTTTTCTCCTGCTTAAAACTATAAATTGTGCAACATTTCAAATTATAAACAAAATCTTTGATAAATAAATACAGTACCGATTTTTTCCTACTTAACACTATACACAGCACTGCTGTGCTGTTGTGCAAACAGCTAAGTAAACAGAACCATAGAAAACATGGAATAACGAAATTGTTTCAGTGATGAAATGCTGGTTAAGCATATAAAAGTAAACAGTCAATGTATCAGACCTGTTTATCCAGCTGTTTATCTGACATAATGGAGGAGAAGCAGACATGCAAGTGGGAATGATGGGCAGGGAGAAGCAGCTCATTTGCATTCAAAGTCACAGGCTGCAAAAACAGCTACACTGTACTCAAGATAGCAAAACAGGCAGATTCTAGAGGCTTTAATAAATTATCTCATGGATATTTTCAGCTGAAACTTTACAGACAGATTCTGGAGACACTGAGGGCTTATCTTACATCTTGTAAAAGAGATAAAATAGGTGCGCTTTAATAAAAATTGCCCATTAAGCAAAAATATTTTATCAATCAAATACAGCAAATACATCAGACATCTTCAATAATATCATTTTAATTAATATAGTAAGTTAAAATTATATGGTGCTTATATGCTTTTATATGTTTTTTTTTAATTTTTTTTTTAATATTTATCATTTCTTTTTTTTAGTGCAGGGACAATCACAATTAATCACATCCAAAGTTTGATTTGACATGGTGTGTGTAGTGTGTATATACATGCATGCCAATTTATATTTAGATATAAAATATATTTTAATATGATTTGAATTATGTATAAATTTAAGTATGTAAGAAAATAGTTTTGTATAGTTTTTATGTATGTATGTGTGTCACATATACATACATAATAAATAAATAAATAAATATATATATATATATATATATATATATATATATATATATATATATATATATATATATATATAATGCACATAGAAATATTATGTCAAAACAAAATTTTGGATTCGATTAATCGCAATTAATCTTTGCCCAGCACTAACGTTTTTTTTTTTTTAACAAAAAAAAGTTTCGATCAAAGGTTCAAATCAAATTATTATTCATTAAATATTTAAAAATTATGATTCTAAAGATGCAAAATAACATTTTTGCAGTGCTTAGGTTTCCTCTGGGTGGTCTGGTTTTCCCCACAGTCCAAAGACATGCAGTATAGGTGAATTAAATAAACTAAATTGGCCGTAGTGTATGAGTGTGTGGGTGAATGCAAGAGTGTATGGGTGTTTCCCAGTACTGGGTTGTGGCTGGAAGGGCATCTACTGCGTAAAACATTTGCTGGAATAGTTGGTCGTTCATTTCACTGTGGCGATCTCTGAAATAGAGACTAAACGGAAGGAAAATGAATGAATGAATTAAATTTACACAACTGCAATATTGCATTGGAAAGTGAAGATACAGTAGATCAGGGAAAAGCCTCAGTGACTCTACCAAAAAACATGAGAGTGGTCTTCCTAGAGATGCAGATCAGGCAGTTTCATGTGCCAATTCAATATTTACTGTACACACAGATCAATCTGTAATTAATAGCTCTGAAAACGAGGGTGAGGCAGCATGACAAAGCTGGCAGATGTTTAGCCGGACAGTGATACATAAATCTTCTCTTTAAACGTGACTGCTAATATCAATCACTATAGCTGTGGATCATTAGACTTTAACATATATTATCCAAGCATTTCAATAACCACATTTCGATGGGCCCAAATTAAACCACAAATGACATCCAGCTTATCCAGTAATGGACTGTACAAACTAATTACGGTGGCATTCGGAGTGAAATTGAGACACGATTGAGGATGCTTCGCATTTTCCCCACAGCTTTAATTTACATGTTCTCATTCCAGAAGGCTTTCATTAAAAATATAGCTGTCTTTTTATGTGTTGCTCATATTAAGCTCTGGTCAGGGGGTCCGGCATCAGCACGTTTAATTTTAGGGTCCGCTGTGTCTCACGTGGGTCTGCGCAGAGGCTCTTCTCTCATAACCTGTCAACATGAAGTAATCCCTTGGCCCCCAGCTATCAACCGAAAAGGGTGATTGGATGACGCAAGTGACAGATGGCTTGAGGAACCAATCGGCGCATTCCTGTCAGTGGATTTTTCCCCCCACATGTTGTAAAACCCTGTGTGCTTTTCAGAGATGGTTCTATGCTTACTTTGAAAGTACAGCCTAAAACAAATGGACTAATTATGTTATATTTAGTGCTAGGCAAAGATTGTTAAATACAAATGGATGGTAAAACGTATATTTGTGTCATTTACTGTAAATATATAGAAACATTTCTTTAAATATATGCATTCATGCGTGTACTTATATATTATATACATAAAAAAATAAACACAGCACGCACACATACTGTATGTTATGTAATATATAATATGTATTTCATCATGAAATCTTTGCTTAATCTTTGCTCTTCCAATTTGTAACAGTTCGGACTGTTGGCCCATGTAAATTCGTATGTGCTTTAGAGAGATTGGATATGCTTTCTGATATGCAGACCAAAGGGCCGATCACAACGAACACATGTTTTTGCATTGAGAGGCGCATCTTTTGAATGGTTTACTAATGCCCCTGAGCATTTTGCATGCTGCTTATGCACCCTGAGCACCTCTCATTTTAACCGATTGCTGTGCTTCGCGTTTTTACGTTCTGGTGTGCTTTTTATGTCGCTAGGCATCGAATAAATCAACTGGGTATTGTGCGTGAGTATTGCTGTCCATATTGTTAAAATTGTAATATTTTATATTATAGTGATATCCAAGATTTTTAAGATCATAAAGCACCAAACTCAAAACAGGGAGTTCTGTCTTCAAAAGTCAACACAGACCCTGCTGTCACCTCTTTGGAAACTCCACCTCTGCTTTCATTTATTGGAGAATGAAAAAGACGTGACGCAATGGCAAAAACTCGAGGCCCAGCAAGCAGGCAGATCACACCGAACGTGTTATATGTTCCAATAATGTGAGGTGCGCCACACTGCCTTTTTTGTTGACAAAAAAAAGAAGCGAGGCGCAACAGGCGGTTAAAACTCGAGGCGTGCATAATCAGCACGCAAAACGCTTGTGGCCATTAGTAAATCATTCAAAAAAGGTGCCTCTCAATGCAAAAAGTGCGATTGGTGTGATCGGCCCGACGGCCCCTAAAACGTGAGGCGATCACACTGAACGCGCATTTACGTTCCAAAAACACAAAGCGCACCTCACTGCCTTTTAAATTACGCTAGGCAATGGCTGAATCAGCTGGGTATTGTGCAAGAGTGTTGCTGTTGATATTATAATAATTTTAAAATTTAATAATATTGTGATATTCAAGATTTGTGAGTCATACAGCACGGGATAACTCAAAACAAACCACAAGTCTCTCCTCTATCTTCAAAAGTCTTAGTTGTTGTCTTGACAACACAAACACTGCTGTCACCTGAATGGAAACCCCGCCTCTGCTTTCACTTGACTGGAGCATGAAAAAGACGAGACTGACGTAACACGCTTTTACTGCTTATAGTTGACTTTTTTTCAACTGCAAGCGCACAGCGTGCAACGGCAAAAATGCCGCAGCATGGTCAAAAAAACAAGGCGCATAAGAAGCACACAAAACGCTCACGACTGTTAGTAAACCAATGAAAAACGGCAACTCTCAACACAAAAAGCACGCTTGGTGTGATACTTCCCCTTACTCACTTCAGAAGCATATTTCATTCTCCAAAAAGCAGAGGTGGGGTTTCCATTGAGGCGACAGCAGTGTTTGTTTTGTCAAGATGACTACAGAGACTTTTAAAAAAAAGTCCTAGTGACATAAAAAAAAGCACACAGTTATTCTTTTTTTCTTGTCACAAAAAATCAGCGTGGTGTGCCTCCTGTTTTTGGAACGTAACAGCTTGCTTGGTGTGATCCGCCACTAATCTTGCTTTTTTAATATTCATTCTATACTCTGTTTAGATTATTTTATGTTATGCTATTATTTAAATAGTTGGGGTTAGCAGGTTTGATTTTTTTTTGTTGTAAAAATAATTTTAAATTAAAAAGTTGTCTACAAATTCTACTCTTTTATGTTTTTATTAATTATTCATTCAAACTAAAATATATTTAAGCAAACTAAAATATAATTAAGCAGCACGACTTTGTTTAACAGGGGTAATGATAAAAACGTACTAATTTATTTCAAATTTGAAGTTGCAATAGTCTAAGAATAACCCTCAAGTTTAGAATTTTTACAACTTTGTAAAATGTTATTTGACTTCTAAGCAAACAACTGGCAGTCTAGATTTTGCTTTTCTGGGTAAAAAGTTAGAATTACTAGATATAAACTCCACATTGTGAGACAAAATTAAAATAGCATGCAAAGACAAATCTAGCTTGGGAGCGGAGAATCTAAACTGATTTTGAGAATTGTGAGAAAATTCTGGCTTTCCCAAAATTGACACATAATTATGATCACAAATTTGCCACTTTAATCATAATTGCAAGTATATATCTTTCCATTTTGCTTTTATATCTTGGAATTCTGATTTTGCTTGTTTCTCTTTTATTCTCTTTGTTTTCTGATAAGAAAAGTCATAATTGTTAGATATATAAACACAGAAAAGCATGGTAAAAATCATAATTCCTAAATATAAACACTCGAAAATACTGGTTTCAGTTTTTCCTGACAGTTAAGTACATCCCATAACTCTGACTTGAAGAAATATTGTAAGATTTATTTCTTGTAAAAAAGAAAAGGTCAAAATCATGAGAGATCAAAACTTTAACTTGTGAGAAGATTGCAATTGAAACAATAAAGCAAGTCAAAAATTAAAAGTCCCATTTACCTTTTTTTTTTACCATGACATGAGCATGCTTCCACATATCTTTATTTACAAAATAAGTGAATAAGCTCTATTAATAAATCTTAAATAAAAAAAATCCTAAATTACATTAAACAAAACTGATCAAACATTATATCTTTCTATAGAATTATTAATTTTCTATTTACTTATGTGAGCAGGCTTAACAAAACCAGTTGTCTTTAATATCCTAATTTCTTGACAAACTAATTGGCTCAGGATGTAAGTGTATATCTGTGTTCTTATAGATGAAGTCATTGTTGCGACTGACAATAAACATTAGTGCACTGTTTTGGCACGTAGAACAGATGACAGCCAGGAACTGATGGGCCACTGTATCAACTGCTACTGGCTTATGTATTTCTGTCCAGAGCTGATAAGTTGACTCCATCCTTGCCTTATTTAGTCAGCCAGAGTTCAGTGCTGACACAGAGAGAGAGAGAGAGAGAGAGAGATAGTTAGAGAGGGAGAGAGAGAAGGAGCGAGAGAGAGAGAGAGCTGTAGATTGACTGAACAATTAAGCGATCCTCTACTCTCCTTTTTATGGGGAATGACTAATATCGAATGAAGCCAAGTGTGAAGAGGGTGAGAAAAGGTGGGAGGAAAGACTGAAGGGCTCTTTTACTTTTCTCAGTCTCATTCATAATCACTAGCATAACCAGAGATGAGGCAGTCATTATAGGCAGGGGAGGAGGGGTTTGTTCATGTCCATATAGCACATTTAGAAATCATTATGAATTTATGTGTTTGTGCCACTCAGCTTTTTGAGAGTTAAAAAAATTAACGTCTTAAAGCAAAAGCTTGATTTTGCAAAGTCTAAGAATCATAACAAAACATCAAAATCACAATTAAGATTAATATAATGTAAAACATATATGAAAAACAAAACAAATGAAACTCATTCTTCATCATGAAAATACTAATGAAATGACCCAAATGAGTAAAATGTGAATTACTTTTTTTTTTCTACTTAACTTAAATGTAATGTAAAAAATATTAAACATTCCAAATGATGTCATTTCACAAGTGTTTTTTTTATTGCAGTTATAAGAAAACCTTTTTTTTTCTTTTCAATTTAGAAATTTGTAGGGATTTGTACGTTACCAAAAATGTGACGTGTAGTTTGACCACTACAATTTGCAACAAAGTCATATTTCATATAGGCGTGGGAGGATAACCGGTTTCAGGGTTTGCAAAACATTTCTGTTTTACAGTTCCTAAAGTAATATGTAAGTTTCTTTAGTTTTTTTTTATGTGTTGTAAAGAAATCTGTGCTTTTGAAACTAATGAAGGAAGCAGAAGTCAACGATTGGTGGAATGATTATCTGTTAGCTCAAAATTGGAAAGCAATATAAATGTTTTTAGTAGTGCTCTTAAAAGTAGTTCCAAACAAAACAGCAGTGTTTGCACAAATAGTCTACTATTAGTTTGTTTGATCATGCCGTCGTTGCTTTTGCCTTACAGTAAATTTATGTAAAGAAATATAATGTTGTGTATATGTATTTACTTTATTTTCATTTTGTTAAGCCTCTCATGGACACATGTTAAGAATAAGCAAGTCTGCTAAAAAAACTTTTAAAAAATAATTTAGTTGTCCAGTGTAATCGTGATGTCCATGTCATATGAATAAACTAATTAATTGAAATAAAATGTATTTTAATGTATTTTAATTTACATGTTTACTCTTCCAAAATATCATGAATGTTTCCTAAAATGAAATAAATATTTTTAAATCATTCAAGAGTAGTTTAGAATTTAGTTTAATAATTTATTCCAGAGAGTGATTTTCATGATGGATTTTCAGCTTCATTACTTCAGTCTTCAGAATCACATGATCCTTCAGAAATCACTCTAATATTAATTATTCTTAATATTGTTATTATTAATGTTAACAGTAATGAAAGCAATAACGACTGGATTAAAAATTCTATGTGAAACCACATACAATAAGAAAGCAGTTATTTAAAATTGCAATAAATATTTAACAATTTAACATTTTGTTTTACATTTAACAAATCCCGCCTCAATGAACAGAATAACTTTTTTTTTTAATAAAAAAACTTGAAAAAAAGTGTACAATACAAATCTTGGTGAAATCCAAAAATGGTAAAATAAACCCTTTATTTTCTGGATTTTCCACCCTAATTCAAAATTTTAAATGTAAATTTTAAGCTTACTTTAATTAAAAAAAGATGAAAAAACAGCAGTATTAACAGTAACAATGCCATTATTTAGTTGTAAATAATATTACAACAAAATATTAATTATTACTGTAATAACAATTTAAAGAATCATGATGGTTACACTGGTTAATTATATTCCTCAATTTATATCTGACTTTGTTTTATTTTCTTTACTACATATACATTGAATTTTATTCATGACATCATATTAAAAATGGTGTAATAATTTAATAATAATAACTGTTGGCAAGTTTCACAAAAAATTCTAAAATAAAATTGGCAATAAAAAAACCTGAAGTATAAAAAATTAAATAATAATTTTCTGCAAACCCTAATCATAGTTTTATTCACAAACAAATGTAAAAAACAAATATTTTGAACAAAGTACCAACAGTCTATGATAGGCATGGGACGGTATAAGTTTCTGACAGTAATTTAAAAAATTCATTAAAAAACTTTTACATATACCTTAAGAACAGTATAACAGCACATTTTTTGCGGCTTTAAAAGCTTAATATTTCCAAACTGCGGTAAACCTTGAAACAAGTTAGTCCCATGCCTAGTGTAGGATTAATCTGTGTACATTTTAATCAATGGTTTCTCATTTCTGTTTTAAGCTTTTAATGTGTGCCTTTATTTTAAGAACTGCTAACCAGGAAAAGCAGATCATTTGTCCATCAATGAAAGATTGATTAAACCTAAAATTAGTAGCTCCAAACCAATTTAAACCTACTCCCAAATGTGTACAACCAAACCCACTGTCAACACACACACACACACACAATCTTATCCTAAAGTGAACCTGTTATATTCCACCAAATCAATCATGTTTCCTTTCACCGTGAGGCCAAGTATGCTAGTTAACCTTTCATGCTAACTCCTAAAACAGCAGATTCTGTTGACTACAGCAAGAGCCCTGCACTGAACCAAAGAGGTGGGGATTGAGTGACTATATTTACGACCCTTTGAAGGGAATATACTCTAGGGTGGAGTGACGATACTGAGTTGTATTACTGTATCAATCTTTAAAGCTAGCCGGCCAAGAGTGTAACCGTTAGCCTGTGAGCTCTTGCTCAGCTGTAACTGAATGCATAGTAATGCATAGTAAAATGGCTTCACTTTGATTTCATAGCACTAGAGGGTAGGTCCTGTAACCCTGACCCACTGAGAAGTAACCACATAGGACTGAGGGACAAATGCCAGATACTCGGCTAACGGTGCCCTGTATGTGCAATGTTAAATAACTAGAGAAACTGTAAATAGCCTGAACGTGGCACTCCAACCAGCTGTTAACCTGCTTGACCCCTGTGAACACTGCAGGCACAAGTGCTGCCTATGTTCTGCGTCATGTTATTTATTTATTGATCAGCTCATCACTAGCATGGGGTCAGTCAGTTATGAGGAACGCCAACACATATATGTGGCAGACGTGCACATTTACACATTCAAGCAGGCATTTGGGAATAGAATTAGTCTTTCATTGATAAAATGAAGGCTTTGTTTACATGACAACAAATGATCCGGTCCATATGTATCTATGAATATAAAAGAAGTTCTGTATACATGCTAGGGCTGCAGATGGCGACGTTACTTTATGAGGAAACATGATGTGTCTGTGGACATATGGGGGTGGGTCCCAAAACCATCGTTAGCCACCTAAGGTCGCAAGTTCTATTGTTACAAACAAAGTTCGTTGATTTGGCGTTTTTCAAATCCATCACTCCAACACAAACTTCGTCGCAAACCTCTAAAGCTGTTGTTAGAAGCATAGTTTCTGGTTGTGTTCTATCCCCAGTTACCCCCATGCCCTATTCCTTTTGTTTTCTTTCCTTTGGAAATGGTTTTATAATATATATATATATATATATATATATATATATATATATATATATATATATATATATATATATATATATATATATATATATATATATATATATATATATATATATGTAGTATTATAAATAAAGTTAAATATTTCATTGTATTTATTTTTGTATGCATTTTTTATTTTAGACGAAGTTAAGCTAAATAAAACAATTATAGCTAAACTAACATAATTTTTACTATGTTTATATGACAAGAATATAGACAATATTGGAAAGGATTTTAAAAAACATTTCACATCTACACAACAACGTTTTCAAGACAATCCACATTTACACATCCACGGAAATAGTCAAAACAATGCATTTTGTTTACCAGGCCGGGGCTCGGTCTTCTATTTACTTAACACTACCTGAAAGGAAGTAACAGGTTGGTTCTGGTGTGTAAGCGTAATTTGTTAGTGCGTGATGAGTCTCTGCTGTGGGTTGAAATGTTAAGTAAATTGATGAAGCGAATCTAGCAAACACTTGAGGATCAACACTATCACCTAGTCTGCCATTGTTGTGTGCTTGTTCACACTTGCCTTTAATCTACACCTCTCTGAACATGTACCATGCATGTACAGATTCTCACTTTCGGGTGTTTACACAGACACTACAATGGTGGCATTTTTTTTTTTTTAAATCCCCAAAACGCAGTTGTTATATAAACAAACAAGCAAAACACATAAAAAAATGTCCTAGTTTTATGGTTTTATATTGAATTAACTATCAGGATATAGTTAAATCAGGCTAATTATGTGTACTGTTTCTTACAAACATTCAGTGCATAACTAAAAACATTATAAGTATTATTTTTGTTATTAATTAAAATCCAAGTAATCATGGATTTAACAATTAGGGTTTTTTTGCAGAGAAAGTCAACTCATTTCTAAACCAGCGGCTTTGCTCATCCGGTAGGCTCAACATTAGAGTGGGAGCACGTAAGGACAGCTTTCACCATACTAAAACACTCTAATGTTTGTTTGTGTGTAAGAATCCCAGACTTGGATAATCCTTTATTGACTCACTAATGGCCCACGGCTGCAAGCAACCTCTCTAATCCACTGTTTACATTACACTATGCGTGTATACATTCATACATACCTTATTATACAGCAGTTTTCTCTAATGAAGGCTAAAGAAGACATCTGACAAAGCATCTCTTTGAATGGTCAATAGATGAAGCAGGAGCATGTGAGTTCCCAAAGACCGGTTTAGGATGTTATGAATTTGTGTGCCTTGAATAAGCGGTTTACACAACACGTCCATTAAAATGTCTGTCTAGTATGGCTCTTGGCAAGAGAACAGACATAATAGTGCACACGAAATGCACACGGAGCATTCATTGGGTCATGAATCTGAGCTATGGACAAATAATAGACACCACTTGTGCAACCTTTCAAGACTCAAAACATACCTAACCATTTGAGGACATTATTGAGAGCGTTTACATACACGTTTTTAAAGTGAAAGTTCACCCCAAAATTAAAATGTCCTCATCATTTATTCTCACTCATGAGGTTTTATGAGTTTCTTTCTTCTGTGGAACACGAATGCAGTTAAACACCAGCATATTGCTCCAATACTTAATGTGTGTCATGGTTAAGAATAATCTATACAGTGGCAAAAGCTAAATTATTTTGAAACTTGACAGTCGTGTAGGAACAGCTGACGGTGGTCATAGCAATGGCGTGACATTTTCAACATGGCTTTATATGCAATATTTGAATATAAGGAATTAACCAGATACAAAACAAGCCTCATGGACAAAACACAATTAAACAAAACACAATTAAATACATATTTTGCAAGTTACAGAAAACAAGGAGGCAACCATTTTCCTCACACTGGTCCATGAACTGTGTACTGTGAAGTTTCTTTCAAGCTCAAAGTCCCATACATCAATTATCATTTTCTGATCCTTTCTTTAAGAAATGGCCAACGAATGCACTGTTGCAAGGTAGATTATTGCATTAATCAGCAGAACATTCACTCATCAATGTTCACTCATCTTCAGTCATGATTAGTCCCACACACACCCGCACTCTGCTAGTGTCTAAAGGGTAAGGCGCATTCACGTTTCACCGGATCCGCCACTTCTAGGGATGCTCAAAATAACCGATTAACCATTAACCGAAATGGTGCGTTTGTTCGGTTAATGGTATCAGTTAAACGATTAAAAAATATAATTTTATATATATATATATATATATATATATATATATATATATATATATATATATATATATATATATATATATATATATATATATATCAACTGAGTCAACTGATTCAGTCGTTGACAAAAAAGGAGCACTTTTTTTCTTGTCGATACAAAAAACGGTGAGGTGTGCCTTGCATTTTTGGAACAGAAATGCGTGTTCGCTGTGAGCGGCCCCTAAAGATGCAACTGCATCCCATATTTGTTAACTCGCATGACAGTAAAACATGCAACCACACGTGCCCACGGAAGCAAAATGAAAGAAGGATATTTCTCAACATAGTTTGACACAGACGAGTTTACACAAACCAACATATTTCAATATTAATCTGACCAGTTAACGGTTAATATTCGATGAACAAGCGGCGGTTGTCTGTTGGCAAAAACTAAAATGAGCCTCCCTAGCCACTTCATATTTGATATTGTTTCGTGTTGACATTAATACAAACAGGCAAAAGATTTGGACAAATGTTGAATCATTTAAATGACTCTGAGTTGAACCTTTTATTAAAAAAAAATCCACATTTTTTTTAACAAGGTGCACTTTCAGACTTGAACATCGGCTGGATGTTTTCATTCACTTAGAGCTGTGTTACACACTACATAGAATGTATTTTTTTAAAAACCCACAAAAGGGGCTCTTTAAACTAACTATGGGAATGTTTACATTTCTTTGTGATATCATTAATCAAATTATTTAACCTATTCTCAATAAGACACTGTTATGGTGTTTACGAGAGTTGATTTTACAATGTTTATCTTATGTTCCCATTTTATATGTTACAATACATAGATAGATTAATGCCACTCATCATTATGTCCCACCCCCCACGTGATGCCACTCGATGTTCATCTTTGTCGTGGTTTCGTTCAATCTACAGTTATGGGTGTTTAATCTTAAAATTTGACAAATGCTTCAAGTGTAGTTAATTATGTTTTATGCTGTACGTGCAAACAGATGACTGAGATTACAGAATTCTTGCTCAAAGCCATAAGTCTCTTTTCTTTGATGTCTCATAGGTTACAAAACACTGTGGAAAATCCTACATAACGGAAATAGTGTGATTAAATTTATATTTCCGTAATGCAATGTTTACTTCAAGTATGACTTTAGCGGTATTTATGACTTAGTTCAGCCAAAAAGTAATAATCCTGTTATTGATTGCTCACTTATATGTAGTTCCAATCTCCTGACCCCTTCATTCATCTTTAGAAGACAAATGAAGATGATCTTCGGAACACATCTTCAGAATTTTGTTTTGATGAACTACTCGTTTGAGATCATAAAAAAAATGATATACAGTATACATCTGAAGTGGATCAAAAACTTTTTCTTTTTTTTCAAAAGTGTTGTTTAATAGTTTTGGGTCAACTTTGATAAAAGTTTAAGATCCACTTCAAATGTTGACTTCTGTGTACTCTATCAGAATAATTTTTCAATTGTGTTGATATCAGAATATTGCTGTCCATGTAAAAACATTGACACACAGTCTTCACTGCAAATTCAACATTGTTTTATAAAAATGTTTACACATTTACTATGGTGAGTAACTAAGGTCATAAATGGCTTAACCATAAAACTGATAAAACTGATAAAAACACAGCTAGATGTTGCCTTTTATGCCGATTCAGCATGTAAACATTGACCTGTTGCTTGTTTCAGAAAAACAAGTCATTTGTAAAAACATTTTTCCTTAAAACAAGAAACAGAATCTGTCAGTGGGGTAAGCAAGATTCAGATTATTATACTGAAGTGCACATTTATGAAATGTGACAGGAACATGTCCATAGATGTAAGCACATTCAGACAGAAAAGTAGTTACAGTAAGGTAGAAAGAAACATACCACAATCTCGGATACTTAGAGGTGCTTTAGAGGCTTTTAAGAGGATGACATCTAGCATAATCTTTTTGATTTTGACTAATTTATTGAACAATTAAACTGATATAGCAAAAAAATACTGCAAAAATGCTTTTTAAATATTTTTTAAATATATATATATATATATATATATATATATATATATATATATATATATATATATATATACATTAAATCAAGAAGTAATTTCTAGACAAGCAAAGAATTGTGTAACGTTGTATAAATTTTTCTTTAGATTATTTCATTTAACCTCTACTGGAAGATAATGTTGCTTGTTTTAAGAAGAAACTGACTTTATTTTGACTTTTTTCCTGAAAACAAGACGATTTATTACTTGTCCAGAAAATGCTTCTTAATTGAAAATGATTGTTTATTTAAGTATTTTTAGATAGTTGGACCAGAAACATGATTCAAAATCAAAAAGTAATAATATCATTTTAATAACACTTTCTATGAAGCTCATGCTTGTAATGATTTATTTCCATGTAGTGATGTGTAAACGTAACACTTTACAAAGCCATCTCAATATTCAAACTCAAAAATTGATGGAAACACTTTCTATGAAGCTCATTCTTATATTAAATTATACCTCTGTTTATAATTATTTATTATAATTCTATAAATGCACCTATAAAGACAAGGCAAACACTGTATTATAATGACAGGTATAGCTACACTTATAATAGTATTAGTGATGCATTTCATTTTCCAATATACATGTTCATAACACATTACACACTAATTTATAAGTATGAATTAGTCACTCATGATTATATTTATAAAGATGCAGCCTGCAATGTCTGCAAAATGTTGTTACGCTATGATTACAGACTTTTTAGTAAATAATCAGATTGTGTTCTGTCAAATGAATGCTTTTATATTGTTGGTAAGAGCATTAGGTATTTTAATTAGTTAATGTGGGCCAGAATTCAGCTATAAATGCATCATTGACTGCTTTAAGAAATATTAATAATAGTAATGTGATGAATATTATCAATTAGCTATAAATGTTATTATACAATGCAGTATATTGCTTGTTTTTTATAAATACATTTATGGAATGATTATAAATAATCATAAACAGCGGCATAATTCAATATAAGATTGAGCTTTATAGAAAGTGTTACCATCCTTTTCTTTACAGTGAATACTTGGACTTGGATGAATTATTTATTATGTTTTTACATCACTACTTGTAAATAAACTAATTTACTAATAAACTTTTAAATAGTCTTTTCTTGCATTGATGGTTTTTGGTTTACATGTAAACTGCGAAACGGGTTATTTACATAAATTTTTATAATTTTAGTGTGCCCCTAAATATGCTCTTGAACAAAAGATAAAATATCTTATAAAAATACCTAAGCATTGGTGAACAAGGCTGGTGTGTGAAGCAACGTCTAAAAATAGGTCTACGACATATGGTTAATGAATGACATCTAAACATTTGCACCATACGCCATTCGTCTGAACCATGCAGACATCACAGCTTAACAGTACACGTACTAACAATCTTGAGAATCCTACAGAAGCCTTGATGTGTCCAGTACGCTTGATCACAGTCGACCTGTCGTGACTGCATATGATACATCACTATATCTTGATGACTCAGTTGTGGCAGTCATTTCTTTTTTAAAATCCTCATACCATTCCAAATACCTTTCACTTTCCTTTGCGGAAAGCGAAAGTAATGATATGAACATATAGAAAAAAATGGGAATCTGTGCTCTTGTGCTTTGAAATGGCAAAAATGACCCTTGAAGTAGTTTAATTGACTCATGCAATTTATTACAGCTATAAGTTTGACCTAAAATATTCATATTGTATATAAATATGTAAAAGTGCAACTAAGAAGGCTATGAAGCAGTGTTATTATTTATAGACTATGATATGTGTTCCTATTTTGAATAAAGATTTTATTTTAAACGTACTTTGTCATTGAAATCATTTTAATGACTTTTGTATGTTCAATTTAGCTTAATATTTGAATTTAGGGTTAATTTCTATTTATTTCAAGAGTGTTATTCCACTGTTTCAGCTCATTTATAAAGAAAAATTAGGTAGCTTCCAACGTAATTCAATTCAATTAAATCAAATTAAATTAAAATATTCAACCAAATTTCAACAGTGACTTACAGTATATACATGATAAAACCTGTATGAGTTATGTATGTTTTTGTTAAAAAAAGAACTATTCTGAATTGTACTAATTGCAATATATAATAACATAAAAGACCAATAAAATAAATGACAAATTATATAATATTTTTAATGATTAAAGGGCACCTATAATGAAAATCAACTTTTGTAAGCTGTTTGGACAGATCTGTGTGTATTTATAGTGTGTATAGTGTGTATAGTGTATCCACAGTCATACTGGAGTGATAGAAACACAATAAGTCTCTTTTAAAAATTTTTCTAACATTAAAACTAAGATTCAAATCTCTTCCATTTTAAGACCCACCGCAATTTGACATAGGAGTGCGGTTTTCCCGCCTGCAGAATTGACTGACAGCCGCAGATTAATATGTCTCCATAGTAACATGTATATATATATATGTGTGTATATATATATATAGGTGTGTGTATATATATGGTTTCCACTACATTTATTCTTCCATGGCGGGGCGCCACATCAAAATGCATCCCACCATGGCAACATTTCAGCTTCTCATTCAAAACATTCAGTCATTGTTGTTGTTTGACCCTTTGAGGTTATGTGCTGACTGACTGACTGACAGGTTTGTGATACGTGAGGCCAGCAAACACGACATGGCTTTCATTTATGATGAACACAGTTTCCATAATTATACTTTATAGATAAAGGTCTATGGCTCTGCATACAATGACTTTATCTTGCTGGAGTTTCTAGCTGTTTCACTTTACTTCAGGACACATCAATGCCGCTCTGTAGGTCTATTGGAGACATTCATAAATATTCTTAGCAAATCTAGAAAATGTTGAAGACATACAACATAAATGCTCTAAATTGCACTTCATTTCATTGTTTATTTGAGAGCGGACAAGTATGATCTGCACTTGAGCAGCGTATATTTGAGGGAGTGTGCAAGAGGTTTTGTGCACGAGCAGAGGAAATCGGCGCGCAAGCAAAAAAGATTTGCATGCTCGTATTGCATAAATGCGATCTCGACTTGTAATACTGTGCTCACAACATTTCTCCATTTGACATTGAAATAATGCCAAAGATAGTTAGTAAATTTGTGTAGAAGGTCTGCCACCACAGCTGGAAAAAATCCTATATACTGTATATATATATAAACAACACAGGACGTGCACAAAGCAACTGGGATTAAAAGATCTCAGCTCTCTGTGGTCATCTGCACCTTAAGAATGAATTTTACAGGATTAAAATGTTTTTAAAATAGTGCATTTTTGTAATAATGACAATAAAATAGCTGTAGTTCATCACCACAGCCGCATAATGTCAGTATAATTATAAAAGATTTTTAATGACATTGTGTGTGACTCATCGTTGCAGAAAGGCTTGAATTAACTCACCCATTAATATCACAAAAAACATTGTTAAATTTCTTTAGTAATGGAGATCTGCTTCGATCGTGTCTGTCACGGTGCTATTTATCTTTGTGAAGGCTAAAGGCATCAGAGCAATAGCGAGCAATCTCTCTGACATGCACTTGGGAACAGTGGGCGGTGAGAACCAGCTCATTTGCATTAAAGGCACAGGCAACAAAAACAGCTACAATGTCCTAACAGCTTAAATTTCCAATATACAGAAAACTATAACAAATAATCTGATAAGTTTTTTTGAGCTGAAACTTTACAGACACAAAAGACTTATCCTAAATCTTGAAAAGGGGGTAAAATAGGTGCCCTTTAAAAGTGTTTTGCTGATAGGTTGGTGAAATTATTTGAAATTGAACTCATTAAAATTGTTTAGTTATCCCATGATCTGTGAACACTGCACATTTATCACCATTTAACCTAATCGTTCTCCTGAAGAAAGAAACTCATATGTGTTTGAAATGTCAGGATGTGTAGGTGATGACAGAATACGCGCTGCCAGCGCAAGAAGTGGTCCTACCTTGAAACTGCTATTTCCACTTTCGTCCTGGCGATAGCTGCCGACCTTCGAGCCCCCTCCACAGCCCGGTCCACTTTTTCCTTCGTTTTATGGTTTTTAAGAGGAATGAGCTGCTTCCTTATCCCGCGCACCAACACGTTATTTTTATACTTCCCCTCCTCTTTGGTTCCATCAGGGAATATGGTGCACCCGTATCCATGCCTCTTGTTGTTCATCCATTCCCCTTCATACTTCAGCCCGTTGGATCTCTCACTGACCCCAAACCCATTGCGCTTATCGTTCTTCCATTCGCCCATGTAGGACTCAGTGGTGGTGGCATCCACGTGGTCCTCCATTGGCGTGTAATCATCAGGCACCTCTCCTTCTCCATAGCTGATGGTGGAGTTGGCGTCGCTGGAGCTGATGCGGCTCATGGTGGCATCGCTACGTGCTGAGCTTCGCTTGCTAGAGATGGACGTTTTGGAGTCAGATTTACGCAGCTGGCGGAGGCTCCCGAAGAGGGACCCGCGACGGAACAGGCCCTTCTTCTTACCGGTGACGACTTCGGTGTCGCTGTGAAAATTCAGCACGAAACCACCACGGCTTCCAACTGGAGTGTCTGGTACTGTGTCCTGGAGAACGGCGCCGTTGCTTTGCACACTTCTTAGAGAGGCCAGGGAGGTGCGGAGCGGAGAACGGATGATGGTGGCCATTCCATAAGGCACGCTCTGACGGACGCCATAGCCATGCCTCATGCCCCCCATCCACTGGCCTTGATAAGTGCCTGATGACACAGAAACAAACAAGTAAATGAACAGAGCAAGAAGAAACAGTTTTATTCTCTTAAGGATGTGGATTTGTGTCAATATTTTCTTTCTTGAAGTTTGTTTGTTCAGCTTAAGCGTGACTGTTTCAGGGTTTGAGGTTGGGAAGGATGAGGCGTAAAAGCAACAAAAACAACTGAAACAACCCTGTGGGAAAAAAAATCGAGCAACATAACAAAACTGACTTGACTCGGCTTGGCTTGGCAGACACAGAATCAACGACGCAGGAACAACGACAACAGTACAGCACAGAAAAGAGCATACTGGGAGAATAAATAGGGAAAGCAAACCAATAAACTGACAAGAGAGCAGGTGAACACAATGATAAATAATAGGATAACAAGGTGGGTCGGACAAGACAATACACGGGAGAGCACATGGTACAAAACAAGGGCGTAGCAACCGGGGGGCCAGGGGGGATACGTCTCCCTCACTTTTAGAGACAGTCCATTTAGAAACAGGTGATTAATAATTATATAAATGTAAATGTTTTGATCTAATACAGCTGCCCCCCAACACACACACACTTTTAAAGTGTCCGCTACGCCCTTGGTACAAAAAAACAACACAATCCATGTGCTCATGTAAAACAGGACTAGAACACGCAGAGAACGAAAGAACTCATTAACCGCGTGTTCACATGAAACACAACACTAAAGCATGCGGCACATGTAAACATGAACTACGTGCCAAACACAACACCAACACAGACAAAAGGCAAGACACAAGCACATGATAAGTGTTTTCATTTGTGGCTTGTGCCTTGCCTTCTGTTTGTGTTGGTGTTATGTTTAGTTGTGTTGTGCACTCACACATGCAACATGCTTGTTCCATCCCAGCGACAACTGAAACCGAAACCAACTAGACTGAGACGCTGAGAATAAAACAGCAAGCTGCCGACAGAACAAACACAAACACCAGGATGAGAACGTGCATCCTGAGCACGCCTGGACCCCGCACATCAAGCAAGAGTGCACACGGCCTGAGTGCGGCCGAGACGGCATTCATACAAAGACAAATACAATCAAAGAAAATCAGTGCTTGACCTGAGAATACTCGAGCCGAGCTCAACATATTAGACAAGACAGGACTAGTGTCTGGACTCTTCCACCAAAACAAGAATTAACAAGACTTAAGTGGGAAAATCCTGACAGAATGTTTGTCTGTTGTTTGTGAATTTAAAAAGTAGGGATGCATCGATAAGGAAATATCAGCCAAAACTAATAACCAATAAGACTCCTTATATTTGGAAGCCAATAACTACAGTTTTCAAGAGAGCTCAAACTGGCTGCATGTTAAACGGATAGCTCTCCAACAACACCTTTGACTCTAAAAAGGAAAGCTAGTGGTTTTCTATTACGGTCTGTGCTATTTGCAGTATGTTTCTCTATTTGCATACTTTAAAAAAATAGCATGCACATGTGTTGTCAAATTGATGATGTTTTTCAATATGGGTGTGTTTTCTTAACTTGCAGTGCATTTGAGCTGTGCATTGATGGATTTGCTCTACGGTGTTTTGGACTTTCAGCAGTGAAATTTAAACCACACTGAACTGAAATAAACTGAACTTCAACTCTTAAAACTGGACTAATAGTTTCAGTTTACTGGAACTTCTATGTTAAGCTGCTTTGACACAATCTACATTGTAAAAGTGCCATGGAAATAAACATGAATTGAATACATGAAAAAAAAAAATCTTTATATGAACTTTTTTTGCGCTGTATTATAAATCAAAAGGCAAAAAACAAATACTGTTGATTTTTGTAACTTTAAAAACATAAAAAGCAAAAGAAAATGTTTGTTTTTAAGTAAAATCATTTACAAGTTGTAACTCTGAAATCATCCTTTTCCACAGTGAAAAACTCTCACACTGCTGACGTTTTGTCTTCCCTTTAATAAGTATAATTAAACATCACAATCAAAGTCCGCACTGCAAGAAGTCTGCAAACTGTTAAACTATCTACCGATAATGTATAAATCTAAAAATATCTTTTTAGATAATGCATTCATAAGCTCGACAGTTACTATTCTGAGTGCCAAAAGAAATCTGATGCAACATAAGCAGATCGTATAATGCAATGTGTAACAAGTGGATGCATGAAACCCACTGTGGGAGGTAGAAAATTAGCAACCTTAAAAATAGCATAAAAGATGCATTTTCAGCAATAATTGAACCTATTTTTTATTTCCAAATCTGCATAAATTAATATCTGTTGTTGAACGTAAAAGTATGGCCTATTTTCTGAAAAACAATTCTGCTTACCCACATTCTTCAAAATATCTCCTTTTTATGTATAACAAAAGAACGTCAGTGAGAATTGAACTTGAGTCTGAGAGTATGACACAACAAAATAATAATAAAGAAAATAAACAAACAAATAAATAAATAAATAAATAAATAAATAAATAAATAAATAAATAAATAAATAAATAAGCGTGCTTTAAGGCACGTTAAGAACATTAAGAATACTTGTCAACAACTAATATCCAAAATATTAAACTCATGAAAATTAGATCATTCAAATTTCTTTGTGCCATTAGTGATGAATGACAAATATGATTTATATTTTATATTTACAGTGTTCATTAGTCACTCTGAATGAATCAAATCAAATAAATGAATGACACAGATCCACAAGTCAGCAAGAACATTTGAAACTAATATGGTACTAAATTGCAAAATGATCTGTAAATGTTGGGTGTCAAACAATGCAATAAAATGCACCAAATGGTATTATATTTTGACGCAATTGCAGAAAACAATTTGGGATAAAGTCTTGTGTGAAGTTCAGTGGGACTTCTTCAGGGTATTCATTTAAAAACTAAACTTAGTTTTATTTACACCTAATAGCAATGACCTTTGACATGACAGTTGACCAAAGACAGACGTTACAGTTGTTTGTTTTTCGGTACAAACTATCATGTAAAAACATTTATTTTCCTCTGTAGTCCAGTTCCTACACAAATGTTCCATTATTTAATCCAATTCCTTTCAGTAAATCAAACATATAGTGAATCTGACTCCTTGAGCTGCTATATAGTGAATCAAAAACTATTATGATTCAGTCAGAACGGTTACTGAATTAATCTGACTCACTGGAGCACAAGTTATTACTCTCGTCATGTCTGATTTGAAATGAAGCAACAGCTGTTACAGTGTTATGTTGTTCTTAAGGATTGTGAGGCTTAAATCTGTGTTGTTGCTGACTGGCTGTTCACATGACAAACTGTAGTTCAAGATATGAGTTTTGCTTTATGAATCAATGAAATACATTTCAACGATGTCTATAAACACATCTTTTAGCAAACTAAAGTTGATCACTGAATTGTCTTATCTGAAATGATCATTTGGATCATTTTCTTCTCATCATGGTACTGTATTTATTATTTTATTTCATAATTTTATTAAATGTATTTATTTGTTTCAGATCAGTTTATTTATGCATTTGAATATAATGTAATAATATAATTATATATTTATTTAAATGCAATTAAATATTTTGTACAAATGTATACATTTCTATTAATATATATTTAATGTTTATATATATATATATTAAGAAAATGTTAAATTGTTTATTTTATATTTAATTGATTTATTCGATTATTTATTTATTTTTTAATTATCTTTTTTCCCCCTCTAAACATTTTCATAGGCCACCCTTGTGGCCCCCTTATGGTCTCTGGACCCTAGTATGACCCCCCCCCCCCTCCCCACCCCCCCAAAACAGAGGTGGTTTTCATAACTATTTAATATAGCAATAGTGATTTTCAAACATACTGTAAATGTAATGTCTTTAATATTGAATTATTAATAAACGCACTATAATAATGTTATAATAATAATAATATAATAATGTTGCTCTATTTATTTTTGTATTTTTTAATTAATTAAATTATTTCTTATCGTTCATTTCTTTTTATGGTTTTTTTTCTCCCCCTAAAGACCCCCTAAAGCACTCCCTTGCGAGGGTACCTGGTACCAAATGTGAAAACCAGCGATGCCAAAATTGTTTAATTGTTTACTATTTCCATTTGCACACAGCTGTCAGTTGTAAACACCACTGGCACTCACCACTATCCCCATAGGTTTCGACTCCATATCCATCCTGCAGTCCATTACTCCACGTCCCATCATATCTAGCAGGTGTGTTGGTGCTCTGCCGAACTCCATAGCGACCCTTGAACCCGTGACTCCACTCCCCGCGATAAAGCCATTTCCCCTTGGTCTCAACACCCAGCCCGTGGCGCTTCCCCTGCGACCAGTAGCCCTGGTACGTGTTCCCGCTGGGCCAGGTGTAGACCCCGACTACCTCAAACCCGTGGGACCAGGACCCGGAGTACTCGCCCTGACCCTTGGGTCCCGTGCAGATGCCGTGTCCGTGGGCTTTCCCGTCCTCCCATCCGCCACAGTAAGTGCCTCCATCGTCGAAGTCGAACCGTCCGCCCGTCATTCAGAATGGGATGAAAATAAAAACAGTCGTAGCGTTGCCGTGCGCTTCTTCTCGTCTTTCTCTTTCATTAAATCTTCCGAGTTCAGCCGCGACGATGAAACCGGAGAGAATGGATCACAGTGAAGATGATGTTGTGGTGGTTGTGGTTTCAGTATTTGTCAGTGAGAGTGTGAATGAAGAGGCAGGTTTAGTGCATCATTGCCGAAGCCGCACGCGCTGCCCGGAACCGCCGCTGCGTTTCTCTGACTCCCTCCGTTCGCAGGCGCTGCGCAGAGCAGACACACCGAGACCGGGGACAGCGGCGAGAGATGCTGTCAGTCCTGCGCGTCATCACCGCCGCCCCGCCCACTTCACCCGCGCCGAGATAACGGAGAGCTGGGGCACTGGTTCAGAGGTTAGAACCGGTAAGAACATACATTTCAAGAGGAAAATATATAACAAATAAATGCTTTATAAAAAATTTAACTAAAACATGACAAATTGCACACATGCCATGTCCACAACCGACATGTCAATAAAATTAAGGGATGATTAGCCCATATCATGTTGTTTTCTGAGCATTTTCGATTTTTTTTTTTTTTTTACATTTTTTTGTAATTTCCAAAATGACGATACATACACTGACCCTAAAGCAGATGTTCTCAACCAGGGGCTCGAGCCCCACTAGAGGGCCTCCATGCATTGGGGAAGGATAAACGTAATGTAAAATAATTAAAACTATAAACTGCAAAAACACACAAAATGAATAATGTTAGTGTTGCTTAATTGACAATCTTATATCTTGAACTTTGAATTTTTCTTTGCATTGGGGGGTTGAAGACCACAACATAGGATAAGCACATTTGTTTGAATATTAATAATAATAATAATGATATTATTATTATTATTATTATTAATAATAATAAAATAAAAACAACAACAACAATAATAATTTTTATAATTAATATTATTATAAGTATTATTTTTAATAATATTGATATTATTATGTTTATTATTTGTTTAGCTGTTTTGTGTAGTCTACCTTGGCTTGTGATTATTATTATTATTATTATTAATATTATTATTATTGATATTATTATCTGTCGCTCAACAGTCGCGTAATATTGTATTCTGTACCTTAATATTTATGTGAAATAACGGATGGACGAGTAGCAACTTAACAGAAACTCTTTACATTACGAAATTGTATTTGAAATGTTTATTTTTGTGTGACATTTATTTTTGTAAGTATTCACATCATAAATTAGCCTACGTTTTGTTGTCTCAACTTGATGTAATTCGAGAAAAGTAATCTGCGGAGATATCTGTTGGTTCGTAAAAAAAGTGCGCTTAAATACCTCGTATAATGAAATCAGTGGCTATATATAAAATAAACGAACAGCTTTATACATACAATAACATTTGATAATTAAATGCTTGGGATTTGCATGGAATTTGCCATGTTCTTGTGGGTTTCCTCTTTGTGCTTTGGTAGGCCAAAGACGTATAAAGTGAATTGAATGAACTAAATAGGTGTGAAAAACTGGGTTGCGGCTGGAAGGGCATCCATTACGTAAAACATATGCCAGAGTAATTGGTGGTTAATTTCGCTGTGGCGACCCCATGATAAACCAGGGAATAAGCCGAATTAGTGCAATAAATCCTTATTTGTAGACATAGTATAAACAATTTTATAACTAATGTGGACGCGTGTCCTTTAAGAAGTTGGGTACCAGAGCTGGAAGCTGCGCTGTTCAACACTGCTCGTGTCTCAAAATCTAGCGAGCTCCCTATCTAGTCAGCATTTGTAATCATCATAGAGGCAATGTAGCAAATGCATCAATGCGCAGTCGATTCCGTGGGTGCGCGCCTGTGATTTTCAAACGCAGCCCGCGCGTAACATGCGCAAATAACGCAGCCCACGCGTAATATACACAAACATGCCATAGTAAGAAACAAGGTTTTGAGACACAGCCAATCCATGATAAGATGGCGGTGGAAAACATCGGAGAAGGAGAATCTCAGGATGAGAAGGAAATCCTTATTAAAAAAGATGCACAAGACAGCGGTGAGATTGTCGAGAGCACAAAAACTAAAGCATCCAAACTAACATTGTATCACTGGACTCAATCGTTCAGCTCTCAGAAGGTAAGATAAAATTCAACATCTCTGGGCAGCTCAAGAGCATCAGGGTGGATACAGGATGTTGTTTTGATTGAGATATTAACATATTTTATTGACCTGGCTGTCATCATTTGGATTATTTATCTATGGCTCTTTGCTTGCACAGTGCGTGCACATGATTGATGTTAATAATTCATACTTACAGTTAATGCTGCGCGAGGATGCAAGTGCGGTCAAATTGCTGTAATTGATATGTAAATCATAACTGTTGTGATTAGACGTCAGAAGACATGACATTCAATAATTGTATCTTAGTAATGAACCTGCATAATGATAAGGGCAAATATAGGGCACATCAGGTGACCAAGAATAAATATGTAAAGACTATTATTTAAACTTTTAGCTAGCTTTATGAATATTCATAGTTGTGTTTACAGTTGTGTTCATTACAGTTCAAGTGCATGAAGACTTTATAGGCTTTTCATATTTAAAATATTGAAATGTACAGTATTTTATTTGATTGAAAATGTATTTTTTAAGCTGTTTGTTCTATATTTAACCTTCACAATAAAGCACCATTTGTAAACATAGTTTAATCTATATATATATATTTATATATATATACTATATATATATATATAGTTGAAGTCATAATTATTAGCCCCCTTCAAATTTTTTTCTTCTTTTTAAAAATATTTTACAAATGATGTTGAACAGAGTCTGATAATATTTTTTCTTCTAGAGAAAGTCTTATTTGTTTTATTTCAGTTTTAGGGACAACATTATTAGCCCCTTTAAGCTATACTTTTTCTCGATTATCTACAGAACAAACTATCGTTATACAATAACTTGCCTAATTACCTTAACCTGCCTAGATAACCTAATTAACTTATATGTAAAGAAGTGTCTTGAAAATATCTAGTAAAATAATATTTACTGTCACCATGACAAAGATAAAATAAATCCATTATTAGAAACGAGTTATTAAAACTATTATGTTCAGAAATGTATTAAAAAATATTTTTTCCATTAAACATAAATTGGGGAAAAAAGAAACATTTATACATAAATAAAATATATGTATATTTAAAACGGACATTAACACAATTACTTTTGTAACAAATTTCTCACAATGTTATTGCATTAAACGGTGTTTGCTGTACAAGGACACCTCGTAAACTAAAGTTTTAACTAGTGTAATTTATGATAATTTTTACTTGTTACATTTTAACTACATATTTATTATCATTACTCTGAACAATTACATATAATAGATCAATACACATAATTGTACTTTTCTTTGCTATTATACCTGTTAAAGTAACTTTTATTTTTTGCAGATTATGTCAATATTGTGATAATACTGTAGGCTACACCATAATAAAAAATATCAGAAATGATTTCTGCAAGATCAGTCAAACCATCCCATGCCTAACTAGCCGGAGCAGAGTCTGCTGTTGTTTTTCTTTAACAAGATAATAGAGTTAAGTGAAAAATAACTGCTGGTCTAAGAAGCAAACATCTAAACTGCTTCTGTCACAGGTGAGGCTGGCAATAGCTGAGAAAGGTCTGCAGTGTGAGGATTATGATGTGAGTCTTCCTCTGAGTGAGCACAATGAGCCCTGGTTTATGCGTCTGAACCCCACTGGAGAAGTGCCTGTGCTGGTGCATGACAATCATGTCATCTGTGATCCCACACAAATCATGGACTATCTGGAGCAGAACTTCTGTGATGGTAAACATTTGAGATGCAAGGTTGATGTTGTGTGGAGACCAATATTCAATGCATTAATTGTAGAGTAAAGTGTAATAAATATAAGAAAACATATAAAGCATATGTCATTTACCCCTTGATGCATGGCACCCGCCATGGTGAAGAATTTTTTTGTGTTTGTTTTGAGCAATGTAACATTCTAATTATCATCATCATCATCATCATCATCATCATTTTATAAAATTGCCCATTTTAAATACATATGTCACTGATGTGTTTTATTTATGATTTTTTATTATAATGGTTATACTACTACTACTACTACTACTACTACTACTACTACTACTACTACTACTAATAATAATAATAGTAATAATACTTTTCCCAGAGATGGGTTGTGGCTGGAAGGGCATCCGCTGCTTTAAAATGTGCTGGATAAGTTGATGGTTCATTCCGCTGTGGCGACCCCGGATTAATAAATTAACTAAGCTGAAAAGAAAATGAATGTATGTAGTAATACTTAGCTCTATTATTATTATTATTATTTTATTTATTTTTATTCATTCATTCATTTTCTTTTCAGCTTAGCCCCTTTATAAATCTGGGGTCGCCACAGCGAAATGAACTGCCAACTTTTGCAAACTCCTCACAGAAATGTCAACTGACCCAGTCAGGGCTCAAACCAGCGACCTTCTTGCTGTGAGGCGATTGGGCTACCCACTGCGCCACTGTGCTGCCCTATTACAATTGTTAATATTAATATTATTATTATTATTATTATTTGATACAGCTGGCCAAGTACTTCATAGTAATGAAGTAATATTTGGTGCCTAATATTAGCCAGTGTCTTTAAAAATGAATAATAATTTATAAAATAATATTAATTAATAAAAATGTATGTATTTACATAATGTACATAAATACATGTGTTTTAAATTTTCTAAATTATGTTAATACAATAAAATACATTTTTAAAATGACAATTAATTAATATTTTGGGACTACACTGTGATTGTTATATGAACAATATCACACTTATAGCAGTGCGATATGGCTGTGTACCGGCACTGGTGGGAGGCGTGCATTGGCAAGAGGCCACAGGCCGAGTGCCTAAGTGCCCAACCAGTGATGATATACAGCCATATCGCAATGCTGCGAGTGAAAATCAAAGAAAATCAAACACTGTGAGTCTAAAAATCCTTTTGTATGAGGAACTACTTTCATCTGCCATTCATTCACATCTGCAGCTAACATCAGAACAGCAGAAACTGCTGCTAATTCACCAACATCACTTTAGAGCTAGTGTTTGAATAATTCTCTAGTGTAAGATTATAAGGCTGAATGACAGTATTTCTCTGTTGCAATGGGGAGATCACAATATCTAACCCCGAAAAAGTCAAAGCAGTGCAAACACTTGCAGATTACTGTTGTGTGTGCGATAAAGAAAAGAGCTAAACACACGCAGGCATTTCTTCTTTCTCTCTGTTTACTGAACAAGTCTGCAGTAATGAAAACAGGAGACTCATTAGTAACAAACAGATTGCCAACCAAAAGTAACTAAGGGCTATACAAAGAGTGGCCAACACAAAATACCTGACGTGAGTCCTATCTTACACTCAATACACTACCAGATTACTATGACATAAATACAGCACTATAACATTTAAAAGAGAGAGATCGACTTAGAAAATCACTTATGAACCAGATTTAAAATGATTTGATCAGCTGTAGTTTGAAATTATACTGGGTTTTCTCCTCTAAGGGCTTATTATGTGGTCTCTGTCACTATCTTGTGGATTTTAAATGGGCACTATCCTCATAAATAAACTGCATAGTTGCAATCTAAACAACTATATTCTTGCCTGAAAAGCCTCAGAAATACTTTATGTTGTCTAACAGCTGCAAAATCTTTCAAACCGTAGTGTTTGTTGATCTGCTGTCACTCTAAGTGGGCAGAGAAATACACAAGGTTGAGGAGGCTGTACAAGTGTTGTTATTGCAGAAAATCGCAACGCAATCAGCCAATCAAATTTGAGAACCTGACAGAATTGTTAGCCTTGACATTATAGCAATGATTTGTATATATTGCATTACAACAAAGGCCAGGAATCAGTTTGCTTAGAAATTATAAATTGAGTCTATTAACTCATGCATTAATTGGTTAATACATGACTAAGCAGCTGGTTTTCAATGTGTGCATAGCTAGTTTGCTTCTTTTGTTGTGTTCAGTGCATTTCTTTTTCTGTTTTCATTTACTTGCATTTACGTTTGCATGTACCACCTTACATTCAGCATGCCTGTTCAAAAGTACAGTATGGATAACTTGAGGGGCATTAGAGGGTGAGTCCAAACAAGATGTGCTGTAGGGTAGCAGCTCACATGGTTTACATTCTGAAGTCATTTATTTATATAACCTGCATATTCTGTTCTCTGAATCAGAACAAACTCCAAAGCTGATCCCAGAAGAGGGAAGCACGTATTACCATCGAGTACAGCATTACAGAGAACTGCTGGACTCCCTGCAGATGGATGCCTACACCCACGGCTGTATTCTCCACCCAGAGATCACCGTAGACTCCCACATACCAGCCTATGCCACTACACACATTCGCAGTAAGATGGAGAAAGAGGATGTTTGATTCAACTGAGATGCAATCTGTTTTTTGTTTTTTTTTGTGAATGAACTGTGGTTTCTGTCTTACAGCACAGATTGGAAACACTGAATCTGAGCTGAAGAAACTAGCAGTAGAGAATCCTGATCTTAAAGATGCTTATATTGCAAAACAAAGGCGTCTAAAAGTAAGTAAACACTGATGCTGAGCTCTGTTTTAGTTTTCCATAGGATTATCTGGGTATGTACGTTGAACCAGCTGTTCGTAAGTTCTTTCTTAAACTAGAAGTTCACACTAGGGGCTTGGTAACTAGTAGCTAGTTTTGTAACTAAATTTGTTCTTACTTCAGTTGCACCACATGTTCCTAAGGAAGACCGTAGTTATAGGTAGGGCCAGAGAGAATCTGCGGACGTTTTTTTGCTATTTCTGCAGAGAATTTTGGTAAAAAACTGATTTCTGTGGAATTACTTTAGGAGTATCATAACTAAAACTTTAATATGTGAAATAAAAAAAATAATATCTTTTAAACTTTTATTTAAGGTTTAAAATACAATTCTACACAATTCTAACATTTTTTTTCACACCAACACAATGGATTTGAAAATAAACAAACAAGATTTGATTTAACCGCTGACTGTAAGCATTAATTTGAGTATATTTACATCCAAATCAGGTGAACAGTGTAGGAATTACAACAGTTTGCACATGTGCCTCCCACTTGTTAAGGGACCAAAAGTAATTGGACAGAATAATAATCATAAATCAAACTTTAACATTTTAATACTTGGTTGCAAATCCTTTGCAGTCAATTACAGCCTGTTGTCTGGAACGCAGACATCACCAGACAGTGGGCTTTATTCCTGGTGGTGCTCTGCCAGGCCTCTACAGCGACTGTCTTCAGTTCCTGCTTGTTCTTGAGGCATTTTCCTTTTAGTTTTGTCTTCAGCAAGTGAAAAGCTTGCTCAATCAGATTTAGATCAGGTGATTGACTTGGCCATTGCATAACATTCCACTTCTTTTCCTTAAAAAACTCTTTAATCTGCTTTTGTATTATGCTTTTGATCACTCTTCTTCTGCACTGTGAAGCACCGTCCTGTGAGTTCTGGAGCATTTAACTAAATATGAGCAGAAAATTGTGCCTGAAACACTTCAGAATTCAGCCAGCTGTTTTTGTCAGCAGTCACATCATCAATAAATACAAGAGAACCAGTTCCACTGACAGCAATGCAGTACTTGCTCACGTCATGTCACTATTGACACCATGTTTCACTGCTTAGGATCATGAGTAGTTCCTTTCCTTCTCTATACTCTTCTCTTCTCATCAATCTGGTACAGGTTGATCTTGATCTCATCTGTCCAGAGGATGTTGTTCCAGCCATGTTAAAGCTTTTTTAGAACTCCAATCTGGCCTTCCTGTTCACTCTGGTGAAGTCATCTGTTGATTGTTGACCTTAACACATACACCTACCTCCTGGAGAGTGTTCTTGATCTGGCCACCTGTTGTGAAAGGTGTTTTCTCCACAAGGGAAAGAATTCTTTGGTCGTCCACCACAGTTGTTTTCCGTTGTCTTCCGGGTCTTTTGGTGTTTCTGAGCTCACTGGTGTGTTTTTTTATTTTTTAAGAATGTCCCAAACAGTTGTTTTGGCCATGCCTAATGTTTTTGCCATCTCTCTGATGGGTTTGTTTTGTTTTTTCAGCCTAATGATGGCTTGATGACTGATAGTAACAGCTCTTCGGATCTCATCTTGATAGTTGACAGTAACAGGTTCGAAATGCAAATAGCACACTTGAAATAAACTCTGGACCTTTTATCTGCTCATTGTAATTGGAATAATGAGGGAATAACACACACTTGGAAGGCACATATGCAAACTGTTGTAATTCCTACACCGTTCATCTGATTTGAATGTAAAAAAACTGATTTGGAGACCTGTATCGCGAGCCATGAATTCATATGAAATACACATCAGTACACAAGTTATCGAAACATTAAACTTGATTTTTTATACTACACATGAAAGAGAAAGAGAAGGGAAAAGAACTCAGTCATGAAGAAATTCTCATTTTAATTTATGGATCATTGACACAAAACACTCTTTGAAAGAAGTCAAAACATTTATTTTCTTTCACAAACTGAAAAAATGTATGATTTGGGAGGAAAATAAAGCTGTAAATAGAGGTCATTCCTCACTATTATCACGAGCTCCTCAATGTCATCTAATCTCACTGTAATCTCTTTTCTACTGTTATACACAGCTTTATGTTTAAACTAAGTTCAGTGGCGCAACAAAAATATTTAATAGTGTGTAAGTTGTAACTTAGTGTCCCTTTAAGTCACAACTAGGCTATGTTTTAACTGACGCACTGTTGGTGCAACCTAATCTCTGTAGCTCTTGGTGAACTAAAGGTGTGTCTACATTTGGAGCTGAAACCTGGTTCAGACCAAAAAAGAAAATAGGTCCCAAATCGCATACTTATGCACTATTCTACACCATTCACACTAAATAAACTCTAAAAAGATGAAGTGGACTTTAAGTGAACTTTTTCCCAGTTTTATATTTATTAAATGTTAAAAACCTGCAGTATGTCCGAAAAGGTGTGGAATAAAGCATAGTCTTGTTGTTTTTTTCCCAGCCCTTTTACAATTTTAGCTATTTTTCTATATGTATTATGTTATAAAGTTATAAATCTTCATTGATTATATACACTTTTCAAGATAACAGATATAAAGTAACCAAATGATTTACATTTTACTCATCACCCTTTACTCATCTCCACATTCTTCCTTATGACCCACAGTATCCTGTATAGAGTTTTAAAGGGCATTTTAAACTAAATGTTCTAGAAGATTTGTTTTATATTTTTTTCCCACATAATCTTGGTTTTTCTTTTATTTAATGTAAATGTTATGTATTTTGTGACAGACCTGTCAAATGGTGTATATAATGCATGTGAGGGTATTTGCATCAGCTTAAAAATGTATAAAGGAATAAAGGAGTCCAAACTTAAATAAAGATTTGCCACAATGAGAGGCATTTCTGAAATTTGTATTGTACTGAACAACATCTGGACTATGATGAAATAAGTGATATTCTTGAGCATTTCGTCTTTTTCATAGTTGCTTATTTTAATATTTTAGGATTTTTTTTGTCCATGTTGTTTTAATATATTAGTCTTTATTTTTGTATTTTTATTTGTGTTAATATTTTAGCAGCAGAGTTAGTTAGAACTGGACCGAGTTCAACTATGTAGTATACTTGGTCCAGTTCAGTGCACATCAATGTTGGAAGGGCAGTGTTCACACATAAGTTAGTGTAAAGACATGTAAGATTTTATTATGTTTCACTTGACAGAGATTACAATATTTATAATTATATTGCACAGACGTGATTTGTAATGAAACACTATTTTGTTTTCATTATTCCAGAGTAAATTATTTGACCATGATAACATGAAATACCTAAAGAAGCTCCTGGATGAACTAGAGAATGTTCTGGATCAAGTTGAGACGGAGCTGCAGAGGAGGAGTGAGGAGACACCAGGTGGGAGAAACTTCTGCTAAATACATTTTCAATTTCAATGTTACTTTTTACACACTGTCATTTTTTTTTTCAAAAGGTTGTCAGTGAACTTAATTAAGATTAATGTGGTAAAATAATTAATGTACTGCTTTTATTACCAATAAAATGTCATAAATAAATATTATTCTGATTAAATGTTGATCATCAAATTATAGCATTATTTACTATAATAGGGGCTGGAAGAAATTAACTGCATAAAAATAATAATAAAAATTGTTTTTTGGCATAGTTAAAGTTGAAATAGCTTATTGGAGTAATGGTTTCATAAAGAAGCTGTGGCAGATTTTATTTTACACTTTTTTCCCTTCTTGTATAGTCTTGTAGTCAATAAATGCTGTTTTGGTTGTGAAATACTTACACTATAATAAGCATAGATTGAACAGGTATTGTGTGTATAT